>NC_060187.1:66519702-66578105 GCF_021184085.1 Oncorhynchus gorbuscha | reverse complement strand
AAATGATTTGACAGCTCCAACGCAGTTACACCTCAGACATCGCCTACATAAAAACAATGAGACTGCTATGCAGTTCTTGATTATCGCGGGTTAAGGCTGGAACTGATTGAATCTTGCCCTTAGTCTCCACTCTTCTCCATCAATTAAACAGAATTCAAACCCACCTTCTTGTTCTTCTCACACAAATCTTTGAGGAGGGCATCCAGCTCATTCTCATCCATATAGCCATTCTCATCCTGACAGACAGAGAGAAGGACAGAGAGAGAGAGAGAGGGAGAAGGACAGAGAGAGAGAGAGGGAGAAAGACAGAGAGAGACACACGAGAAACACAATGTCACACCATTTAGCCCGCCTTTGGGTTTGGTTTGGTATGCAGTGTCAACATGATGCCACGCCGCATCTCACAAGACAGATCTCAGTAAACAAACAAAACAATAAGCCTAATGAACAGATGTGTATATTTGAACAGCCTGTTCATGGGCCCTTCTGATATTTGCTCATATTTTCTATTCATGAATTTGAACGGTTTGTTTTTGGTCATCTTTGTACTGGCTCGTGTTCCCTGAAAGCAATATTATAATATGAACCACATCGCTGATACCTTTACAAGGATATCCCTATCCACTTTAGGGGAGTCCTCTGTGTGTCCAACTCCATTCAGAGCTAAATAAATACTGTACCATAGAGTCTAGCAATCAATCCTCTGTGTTGGCAACAAGAGCGCCATCATCAGGAACCATGTGGGACAGTAGGTGCCAACATGGCACTTCTAACAATCTTAAATCTTTAGACCAGGTTCTCTGGTCGAAGACTAAAACAAAAGGAAAAGCATGATCAGCCAGCCAGCCACTCAGATTAATTGTCCTGTAATGCTCTACAGGCAGACTAAAGAAGGTGTTGTCATTTGCTGCCCCAATTACTTGTCTGTCACATATCAGCAAGGCCCAGAATGCCTACCTCCCTGCCTCCTTGTCTGTCTGCCCGCCTCCCTGTCTGTTTGCCTGTCAGCCTGCCTGCCTGCCTGCCTGTCTGCCTGCCTGCAACCCTGCCTGCCCGCCTGTGCAACATGAACCTGCCAGTCAATATGGATTACAGGCGCTGCCACGGGAGAGAAGGTATGGGCCGACCTGCTCCAGAGACAGTCATACATTATAGGGGGAGAGAGGGAGAGGTTGGGGTAAATGGGGATGGGGGAAGAGAGAGAGCGAGAGAGAGAGAGGAAGAGTGATGGTGGCAGGGGGGGACCATGCACTGTATCCATTGTGCATACAAATAAGGGCAATAGGAAGAGAAATTGGTAGATAGACAGTGAGAGAGAGAGCAAGAGCAAGAAAGAGAAGGAGAGATAGATGAAGAGGATAAGAGAGAAAGGTTGAGGGAGTGCATCCCAGGAGAGCAGCAATTTCCTAGACTAGCACTTTCTGAAGCACTTTCTGTCCTTGTTCATACTGTGTCTTGAGAGGCATTGAAACATTCAAAAAGCCGTAACAGAGAGTGATTCTTATTTTTTGGAAAAATGTGTATAATTACAATGTATTATTGGAACGTACCTGATCGTATAACTCAAAGATCTTGTTGAACTCTCTTCTCACCATCTTCACATTCTGTAACAGAAAGACAGGAGGGAGAGGAGACAATTGAGTCAAGGTCAATCTGATTTTCCGATTCCATCTCGGATTTACTCTGGGAATAACCACGCACCTGAAACTTGAGTAGAAAGTTCTCCTCGTCCGGTAGCAGCCTGTTGACAAAAACCCACACATTGTTCAGGTAATATACAGCACGATGTGGAGACAGATATATCATTCATATCACACAGGACAAAACTCCATAAGCAGACCTCGCCATTTCTGCCAAACACAACTTCCCATCGTGGTTTGAGTCAAATATTTTGAGCTGGAAGAGAAAAATAAATAAATTAAAGCTCTACAAAACAGAAAATGAAGGACTATACTGTAGGGAGCTATTTGTTGTAGCCATTTAGCTACACTGTTCTTAAAGTTGTTGCGGAGGCTAGCTGCATAAGTATAAACTATATTCTTACTGTGGTATGTGTATACTCGTCTAACTTCTTTTCGTCATATGGTTTCTTAGCCTTCTGAAGCAGATCTTTCAAAAAGTTCTGGAAATGAAGCAAAAGCAGAAAGATCCGTTTGACAACAACGCCTGCTATAGCAGACACATTTGAAATGCAATGCTGTCCGGGATGTACAGTCAGGTCCAGAAATATTGGCACCCTTGATAAAGATGAGCAAACAAAGACTGTACAAAATAAATCATACAAATACAGAGCTACAGTGTCTTCATAAAGTATTCATACCCCTTGACTTATTCCACATTGTGTTGTGTTACAGCCTGAATTCAACATGGATTAAATGGAGAAAAATGTTCTCACCCTTCTAAACACAATACCCCATAATGACAAAGTGAAAACGTGGTTTTAGAAAGTTTAGCAAATGTATTAAAAAATGAAATACACAAATACCTAATTTACATAAGTATTCACAACCCTTTTCTATGACACTCTAAACTGAGCTCAGGTGCATCCAATTTCCTTTGATCGTCCTTGAGATGACGCTACAACTTGATTGGAGTCTACCTGTGGCCAATTCAATTGTTTGGACATGATTTAGAAACAACCACCCCTGTCTATATAAGGTCCTACAGTTGACAGTGCATGTCAGAGCAGAAGCTATACCATGAAGTCCAAGGAACTGTCTGTAGAGCTCTGAGTTATACTCGTGATGAGGCATATATCTGGGGAAGGGTATAAAACCATTTCTAAAGTGTTCAAAGTTTCCAAGAGCACAGTGGTCTCCATCATTGGGAAATGTTAAAAAATATGGACCCACCCAAACTCTGCCTAGAGCTGGCCGTCCGACCAAACTGACCAACCCGGGCAAGAAGGACCTTAGTCAGGGAGGTGACCAAGAACCCAATGGCCACTCTGACAGAACTACAGAGTTCTTTGGCTGAGATGGGAGAACCTGCCAGAAGGACAACAGTCTCTACAACATTTCACCAATATGAGCTTCATGGTAGAGTGGCCAGCCGGAAGCCATTCCTGAGAGAAATACATATGATGTCACGCTTAGAGTTTGCCAAAAGCCACATGAAAGACTCTGAGATCATTGAATCCTCTTCAATTCAAACCACAGGTTTTGAATGTGGTTCAAGTCTGGAGACTGAGAAGGCCATTGCAAAATGTATATATTTTTTGTGGTCAACTAACCATTTCTTTGTGGATTTTGATGTGTGTTTGGGGTTATTGTCTTGCTGGAAGATCCAAGTTTCAGCCTCCTGGCAGACACAACCAAGTTTTTGGCTAAAATGTCCTGGTACTGGGTAAAGTTCATGGTGATATTGACCGTAACAAGGGCCCCAGGACCAGAGGATGCAAAATAGCCCTATAACAAAAAACCATTAAGCGCTATGATGAAACTGGCTTTCATGAGGACAACCACAGGAAAGGAAGACCCAGCGTAATCTCTGCTGCAGAGGATTAGTTCATTAAGAGTTACCAGCCTCAGAAATGGGCAATTAACTGCACCTCAGATTGCAGCCCAAATGAATGCGTCACAGAGTTCAAGTAACAGAAACAGCTCAATATCAACTGTTCAGAGGAGACTGCGTGAATCAGGCCTTCATGATCTAATTGCTGCAAAGAAACCACTACTAAAGGACACCAATAAGAAGAAGAGACTTGCTTGGGCCAAGAAACACTAGCAATGACCATTAGACCGGTGGAAGTCTGTCCTTTGGTCTGATGAGTCCAAATTTTAGATTTTTGGTTCCAACCGCCATGTCTTTGTGAGACGCGGAGTAGGTGAATGGATGATCTCCGCATGTGTGGTTCCCACCGTGAAGCATGGAGGAGGAGGAGGAGTTGGGTGTGATGGTGTGGGGGTGCTTTGCAGGTGACACGGTTTGTGATTGATTTAGAATTTAAGGCACACTTAACCAGCATGGCTACCATAGCCATCCCATCTGGTTTAAGCTTAGTGGGACTATCATTTGTTTTTCAAAAGGACAATGACCCAAAACACACCCCCAGGCTGTGTAAGGGCTACTTGACCAAGGAGAGAAATGGAGTGCCGCATCAGATGACATGGCCTCCAGAATCACCTGACCTCAACTCAATTGAGATGGTTTGGGATGAGTTGGACTGCAGAGTGACGGAAAAGCAGCCAACAAGTGCTCAGCATATGTGGGAACTTAAGACTGTTGGAAAAACATTCCAGGTGACTACCTCATGAAGCTGGTTGCGAGAATGCCAATAGTGTGCAAAGCTGTCAAGGCAAAGGGTGGCTACTTTGAAGAATCTCAAATATAAAATATATTTTGATTTGTTTAACACTTTTTTGGTGACTACATGATTCCATATGTGTTATTTCATAGTTTTGATGTCTTCACTATTATTCTACAATGTAGAAAATAGTAAAAATAAAGAAAAACCCTTGAATGGATAGGTGTGTCCAAACTTTTGATTGGTACTATATATGAGTCAAACTTTGGTATTGGGGTTATTAAGAAAGACAAAACTCCCCCGAGATTCGTACAAAATGCTCAATTACCAAAATTATTTACAATAAAAAAGGGATTTCAAGTTACAGTCCAGATGAGCCTTGACCTCAGAGGCTCCTTGTGAGCCTATATCCCCTTAACGAAATAGAGAGGACAATGAGACAGTTCATCAAGATACAAATTGGGAGGCAAGTTTACAGTCCAGCATTGCTCACCTTCAGCTCATCTGCTTCAATGTAGCCACTATGATCTGCATCATAACACCGCCAAGCCTGGAATGAGACAATGAGTGAAATAGGGGTTTGTATCATCAATGAGGAGAGAATAGTTCAATCGGTTAAAAACTATATTTATGTCATGAGCCACTTGAAAATATTTAAAATAGATAATATTGGTTAATAGAAAAATACCTGCATAAATTCCGCACAAGACTTCAACTGTTGCCGAAAAAATAACAAGAAGTTCTCCTCTGTGGGCAATATTTGTACTAGCTGTGACACAGAGAAAAGAAGAAAATATATCAGAGATAACACTGTATTGTCCTGAAACATGCTTACATTGGTTCAACATCCCATTTATTTTTAACAGTTGATCAGTGGCAAAGAATGGCACCATGTGACAGTTTAGCCACCACCCACTGGGCACAGACGTTATTTAAATGTCTAGTTTTGATTTACGTTTGGTTGAGAATTCAACGTGAAAACAACAAAACATCACTATGTCATTGGATTTAGGTTAAAGTTGGGTGAAAAAAAAGATTAAATTCCCTTATGTTGATTACTTGTTTCATATCCAATCAGTTTTCCACATTGATTCAATGTCATCATTGTGACGTACTGCATCATTGTGACGTACTGCGGACAAGCCACCAGGGGGAGTCTTGTCGAGGCCTTGTGACAGACAGAGGGGCTGATTGCTCACCAGCCATACAGGGCCCATAAAGCTTCCAGGAGGCCAGCACATGTGAGGGTTGCTACCGGACAGGGCAAGTCTGAGAACGTGGTCAGACCAGGGTTGACATTTACGCAGTATCAGCTTGGCCAAGTTGATAGCTCAGTTTGTTCAGGCACAACAAGCGCAACAGGGCATTCAGGAACGAATGCTGGAAGAACAGCGTCTACAGAATGTCCACCTGCTGAAGGACGTCAAGGAAGCTGCGAGGACAAACATAGACCGAATCGCATCCCGATCAGTTTTTAATTAAGCTAACAGAGGATGACGACCTCCCTCTGCACGTTTGAACGGACAGCACTCCGGGAAGGTTGGCCCAAGGAGCATTTGGCGAGTCTGCTGGCCCCTTTCCTGTTCGGAGATGCCCAAAAGGCGTATTATGAACTCAACACCGAACAGGTGGCTAACTACAACTGTCTCAAGAGGGAGGTGCTCAGCCGCTACGGGTACAGCCTGGCCCGTCGGGCCCAACTGGTCCAGGACTGGAGGTTTGTGGCCCGAAGCTTCCCTCACGAGCCCAGATGAGCGACCTACTGTGCATCACCAGAGCATGGCTCCTAACCGACATAGCTACCCTCCATGTAATCGACAAAGTTGTCATAAATCGCTTCTTACGAGTGCTACCTCACATGAAGAGGGCGACAAACCTACGCGCCCAGACCTTGGAGAACATCTTGTGAGCTGTGGAGACACACCAGAATACAGAGGCCCTGCTGAAAGGGATGCAGGTCAAGTCCGGGACCTGTCGGGGGGAGAGAAGGATGACCCCACCACCGTACTCTCCAATCCGACAGTCAGCCGGGCTAAAGGAATGCAGACCCCCGGAGAGACAGCCGGGTGAGAATTGACCCGCTGCCAAAAAACCCAGGAGGATGAAGAATGAAGGAGATGTTTTGAGCGTGGCGCCCGGGAACACCTCGCATGCAATTGCCCTTGTCAAGAGGAGTCGATGCCATCAGCGGGCCCTGGAGATGAGTCGGGTCATGCAGTAAACTACCTCATCTCATGTTGGGCCCCCCATGGTGCCGGTGAAAGTCAATGGTCATGACACACACGCTCTGTTCGATTCTGGGAGTGTGGTAACGCTGTGTCAGTCTCCTGTGTCCACGGCGACATTTAGCCGGGCAGGCAGTATTAGACCAGGCAGGCCACCATCGTGATGCCACAAGGAAGCTGTCAGATGGGTGCTGTACCTGAGTTACCAGTGCCCCTCCTCGTGGGACTAGATTGTTCACTGTTCTCTGCAATGTGGAGGCACGAGCTGAGAAAAAGAGAATGAGCTGGCGACCGACGAGAGCGGGGACGGACCGGAGTTGGGAGTTCGAGGGGGTGCTAGAACCAACCTCGCCTGGAGAAAAACCGGAGGAGGAGCCCATGCTTCCCCTCTTCAACTTCCAGTGGGAGGACTTGAAAGCCTTTGCGGCCCGAGTGATAGCGGTGGATGGCCAGCTTGTTCTGGGGGTGAGTGACTGGCGATACCCCCATTTCCAAATCAAAAATAACCTGTTGTATCAGGTGTCCCATGAACAGGGGGTACTTGCTGCCCCGCTGGTATGTCGGAACCGTTCTTCATCTGGCCCACACCCATTTGTTGGGGGCGCACCTGGGAATTGAGAAGACCCGGAAACGCCTGGTTCCACTGACCCGCGATGAGGTAGGCCGTGGAAGGCTATTGCCGCAGCTGCCCCGAGTGTCAAATCACCTCACCAAAAGCACACTTCTGGAACCCGCTGGTTCCACTACCGATCATTGGAGTGCCGTTTGAATGCATCGCCATGGATATAGTGGGCCCCCTGGTAAAAATGGCCCGAGGACACAGGTACATCCTGGTAATAGTAGATTATGCCACCGTCGTCCCGAGGCCATTCCCCTACGGGAGGTGTGGGAAGCCTAGCCGACCCCCTTACGCAGTGTGGTGGAACACGTAGAGACGATGAGGGAGCAGATAACAGGCATATGGCCAGTGGTAAGGGAACATATGGTGAAGGCCCAGTGCGCCCAAGCCAAGGTTTACAATCGGGGTACCCAGCCCCGAGAGTTCCATGTGGGTGATAAGGTGCTAGTTTTAATCCCCAATGCAGAAAGTAAGTTCTTGGCAATAAGGCACGGTATGAGGTGACGGAGAAGCTGGGACCCGTAAATTACCGCGTACGGCGGCCAGGGAGACGGCAACACGAACAGATTTACCACGTGAACCTATTGAAGAGGTGACACGTGAGGACAGCCTTGGCTGTGTTGTGGTCGAAACTCAGGACGTCGACGGGACTAGTGGTGGTCTCGAGCAATGAGGACCTCGGGCCGGCCCAGAAGCAAGCACTCCGGGAGCTCATTGATCGGAACACGGACGTGTTTTCCGAGGGTGGACAAACTCATTGACCATTTGGGAAAGGTCCAGTACATGGAGCCCAGCCCACGTTACAGGGCCTGATGGACCAAGTCCTCCGACCCCACCAACAGTACGCAGTGGCCTGTTTGGATGACATTATCATCCACAGCCAAGGTTGGGAAGAGCAGCTGACGCGTCTCCAGGCGGTCCTGGATGTGCTCATTCAAGCGAAATGCAAGCTGGGGATCGATAAGGTGGAGTACCTGGGGTATTTGATCGGACATGTGAACGTCAAGCCCCAGAAGAAGAAGGTCCAGCCGGTTTGTGACTGGCCCATGCCCCAAGGCACAGGTCAAGTCCTTCCTGGGGCTAGCAGGATACTATAACTAGTTAATCCCCACTTTTGCAGCTATGGCCCTTACCGATCTGACCACCGCCCGCCTCCCAAAAACAATGAAGTGGTTGGATGAGGCCGAAGCGGCGTTCAGGTGCCTGAAGGAAGTCCTGTGCTCTCATCCAATTCTCGTGAAGAGGGATTTCCAGGTACCGATGCTGGTGCAGACGGATGCCTGCGACACAGGACTAGGGGACATCCTGTCCCAGGTACACAGTGGGGAGGAACACCCCATCATGTACATAACCCGGAATTTGATACCCCGAGAAAATAAGGTTTTGAATGTTAAGAAAGAGTGTCTAGCGGTGAAGTGGGCGCTAGACACTCTTAAGTATTACCTGTTGGGCACCCACTTCACCCTAATCACGGACCATGATCCCCTTGTCTGGATGGCCAGGGGAAAGGACACAAATGATTGAGTCACCAGTTGATTCTTGTGTGGCGTACTGCGGACAACCCACCATGGGGAGACTCGTCGAGGCCTGGTGACAGTTGGAGTCTACATCACACGGCGGTGGCTCCCTCTGCTGGACGTGCTAGGTATCAACCGGTCCTCCGGCCAGGACTAATTGGGGCTGATTGAGGCTAGTGAGCAATCAGACCCTGATTGAGGATGGTGAATATTCAAGGGGCTGATTGCTCACCAGCAGTACGGGGCCCATGAAGCTTCCAGGAGGGCAGCACATGTGAGGGTTGGAGGTAGTGAGAGGTCGCTACCGGCTCGGTGTTCTACCCCAGAGGAGACAGCGTTCCCCGGAGCCCAGAAGATGGTAATCTGGAAGAGGTCTCCTGGAGGAGACTGGTTTCTTTACTTTTTCTTTGTTTTAAATAAACACCCTTGAAACTGAGGTATCACACTTGTGTCTGTCTGATCTGTGTGAACGTCTTGATCAAACCCCCTGGTCTGCCACGTCATTTTTAAAAAAATAACGTGAAACAATATTGATTCTACCAGTTTTTGCCCAGTGAGCAAACCCAGCTGGCTGCTTAGAAATGCATTGGAAATCGGGTTTGAGACCCAGCCTAAACTTTCAGACTACTCCCGCTAGACTATCCATCAGACAGCTGCAATATAACCATTCCGGGGGCATTGAAACACCCCATGACAAAAATGTGTTCTTCCATCATGCTCCTGGAAAATCCAATCTAAACGGCAATCTCATATTCCAAACACAATAATGTTATTTCCACTTTCAAATGATGTCTTACCTCTATTTTTGTGTAATCATTGTGTGTGCGTTGGTGCATTTGTGTACAGCTGAATGACCCTGTCAGGACCCTGTCTGTCAGCTAAAGCTTCAGAGTATCCATCTATAGCAGAGATATGAATCCCCTTGAACCTGCATGGCTAAATTGACTGTCTTTTAAAATGATATTTGAACACCTTTCATAGAGGGAGAAGCCCCATCTAAACCTGTCAGTGTTTCAAGATCCAGTGTCCCTGAAAGTCCCAAATTCTAGGTGGGTCTTAACCTACTGTGTGTGTATACTGCATCATGAGTTTGTGTAGACTCTCACCTCAACAATTCCAATTTTGGCATCTGTATTTTTCTCATATTCCTGTACAAAAGCCTTCATTTGGTCTGTAAGCTCCTATGAGAGAGAAAATTAGTGTCAATTAATTGCAGTAGCTTTTGCCTTGAAGAATTACACACAAATCAACATATAAACATATAATTAGTTAACAACGAAACTAAATAGGTATTCGCACATCGTTATAACAAGTAATTATGTTTTGTGCAGGGAAGCTTTTAGTCTGAAATACAAGCACTGATAACATGAGAGGGCTCAGTAAATCTGCTCAATTATCTGGAAAGGCTATTTAGTAGGCACCTGGTGCCGTGAAAGACCTTGTATTCCTTGTGTCCTCACACACACCATTTAACATGCTAAGTAGACGGCCATGTTATCCAATCTGAATTAGATTAGGAGCGAGTGTTGTAATCTTCACCCATCAGAGCACAATTCTAATAGAGTTTTGGCATTGGTCAGGCCATGTCACTGCACGCATACAGATGGCCACGCGATGCATTGATTATGCATGTACGGAGGGGCCCAACCAGCTCTCAAAGTCTCACGTCAGAATTAGACGTTAATCCATGTTTCTCAAATGGCAAATTTCGAGGTTGTTCCAAATGTAAAGTGTAAAGTAAAGTGTTTAAGGTTAAGTTTAGTCATTAACTCTGAATTTTTATGGTTAGGGTTAAGTTCAGGCATTTATTCAAATTCTTAAGTTTAGGCAGTAACTCTGAATGGTTAGGTTTTGGGATATGTTTAAAACAAAATATAAAAATCAACATTCTATCGCTAGATTAGAACTTGCAACCTTTCGAATCAGATGCTTATGCCCATCTGCCATTCCCGTTCACAACGCCCTAGCAAAACCTCAACCTACTTGAAGGTAACAGCTCTCACTGTTGCCCCTAGAGGCTGGTTCTACGTCATCTCCCGACATCCTCAGACGTTGATGGACGTTGAATACTGACTTGTATCACAGTTGACCTGGCTGCACTGGCCAGCCAGCTACTGATGTAATGCCTGGTGTGGAGAGACAGAGATCTCCACTGACACGTTCAGTGTAATTGAATCGAGTTGACGAGGCACTGATACTGTCAGGTACTTTCATAGAAGCATACGAAGTGCCACATGAGAATGCTAAAATAAGTTATAATAGAAGATGCTTAAAGCTCCAATGCAGACATTTGATCTCAATAGCAAATGATTTATGGATAACAATTAAGTAGCTTACTGTGATTGTTTTCTATCAAAATGGTCAAAAAGAAACAAAAACAGCTTCTTAGCAATTTTCACAGTATTATTCCAACCTCATAGTGTGAGAATATATATAAAACATAGGAAAATCTAGTTTTTGACAACACACTGGGCCTTTAAAGGCAGCCATTTGAGATGGTCTATGTTGGGACTGGGAAGTGTTACATGTGACAATGTGATACTGTAGATATTGTATGATGTGTAACACTTAAAGAGTAGCACTTATCTGCTACATGGCCTTGCGGTAAGCCTGTTGAAGTGGGCTTTATTGCATGCCTAGTTAATTGCATTCTTGTGTTGCATATTTGTGTAAGGCCTAGGCTTTATGCTGCAAATTGAGCATTGCTGTAAAAGATGGACATGGCCTTTACTATGATCACTCACTCCCATTGTGTCGATGGTAAAAGTAAATGAGTTAGATAGATGTAAAAAGATAGATGTAAAAAAAAAACTAGATTAAATTTGATATCCAAGGATAAAATATCAATATATCTTACACCTCGACCACACACCTATACCATCATTGCGCAAAATGATACGCAGCATCTTCTGGATACGTGTTCAACAAATGTTTAACATTCACCTTCTACTACCATTTCTGTCAAGTCGTCTACGCATACAGTTTGATGCATACGTTCTATAAATCCAATGGTATGCACCACACAGAACGCCCTGCAACTGCCTCTGCAACGCAACGCTGCAAGGCTCACGCAGCGTTCCATTGGAAATGAATATACTTCTGCTGTACCAAAATGCAATGACGCTATCGGTGTGATTGAGGCGTTAGTACTATATGTTTTTATGAGAACATCAGAAGTACCTTAGCACTGACTAATGTCTGTTTTATAGAGCCTTTCTATAATAGGAATATAAACAGATAGATTTAATCTCCAATACACAATCAATCCATTCCTTCAAGAACAATGTGAACCATATCCTGAGATGCTATAAACAAATATCTGTAAATCCCAGTACCACACCAGCGCTGACCAAATATGTTCCAAATATACGACCATTATCATTTCATAATTTTCCTTTCAGAGAAACCGGCACAAGAGGTTAACTCTAGAGAAGAAGACCACCCTGCATACTCACTGGAGAGAAAAGTGTACATGTAGAAAGTAGGCAATATTCTAACATTGGCCTTGTCTATCGGGGTAAAATGATTATGTTGTATGAAAAGAAGATGTACTACGAGTGAACTCTTCTTCTAGTCTATGTGTGTGTCCACTGAGTAGATGCATGACGGCCATCTTTGGAAGCCATCTTTATTGCTGTATGACATAATCAAAATCATGTCCACTATCCAACATCAAGTGACTCTGCAAATGTTAAAGGGCATGTTTGATTGAATTCCATTGAATTTCAAAGTAAGAGGACCCTGAGCCAATCAACACACTGCATGCGCTGTGCAGTAAAAACCAATCATTGATCTCTGTATTGATCTCTGTGATGATGATGCCCATGTGTAACGGATGTGAAACGGCTAGCTAGTCAGCGGTGGTGAATGTCACTTGCTCTGAGACCTTGAAGTAGTGGTTCCCCTTGCTCTGCAAGGGCCTCGGCTTTTGTGGAGCGATGGGTAACGATGCTTCGAGGGTGAATGTTGTTGATGTGTCTAGAGGGTCCCTGGTTCGCGCCCGGGTATGGGCGAGGGGACGGTCTAAAGTTATACTGTTACACATGCAAAATGTGGAAACCATCTTTGGCATCTCTCTGCATAAGGTGGTGTCAGATATGCTAATAACTCCAATCCTACTTCAAAATGCACTTCAATGGTGTTTTCTCACTGGCCATTGATTGGGCAGTTGTAAATGGGCACTTAATTTGATGGTAAATGCTGCGATTTTCCACTCCCCAACGTGCTCTCTCCCCATAGAGTAAATCAAAAGATGTTTTCAGTGTCTGGCAAACGTTGAACCATTACTCCTGTTTAAAGATCTGGGATTGAGTGCCAAATGGCTTGCTCTATAGAGGCTTGGCTAATTACTTATACACAGAATGGGAAATAAGTGTTTAACCTTTCCCAAATGCAAAGTAGGAAAGTGCACTGCAGTGCTGTTTGTCACTGAGCAATAGGTGACTCAATCCAATTCAGACCCCAAAACGCTGAGTTGAGACTCAAATAAAAATACCAATGTCAAATAACAAGGTCAGAATGGAAAACAGAATTTTCCAAAACTGCTTTTTCCGGATCGGGGCTTACAGTTGAGCAAGATGGAAATGTGGGAAATACATCCATCAACCCATCAATCTGACGCAACAGGAATATGGGGTTGTTCCATGTCTTTCAGGCATGACACCTCATAACTAGTCATAATGTATTAATCAATGGCATTTGACCCTTCGCTAAGCCCCGCCCCAGAATTCTGGGCAACTAATCATAGCACTCCAATAGATAGCAACTGTCTCGAGTACTACACCTCAAGGAAGCTCATGTTTGAAACACATAAAAGCCAGTGAGGGCTGTGAGAAAACCTGAGTTCTTTAAACAAAATACATGTTTTAAATGGATAGACAATGGAATAGTGCACCAGTGGCAATTCTGATTCCAGAGCCTGTTTATGGAGTATTTTTAGAATCCAAAATTATACTTCTGTTACATTGTTTGGTAGTTCATCTGGTTAGCTATTTCTTAGGCTCATTGACCATCAAACGTTGCTAATGCTAGCTAGCTTGCCACTAAATATAACTTGTTTTCTCGAAATGTATGTTAGCTAGCTAAGTTAGCCATGTTATTAATACAACTCCAATCTGCTGTCGACATCAGGATATGATTTGAGAGCACTAGTTAGCGCCAAAAGAGGTTAGTACGCTTTGACTGCATGCTGACAGTGAATTCTATATATATTCACTTTGTATATTATCTACCTCACTTGCTTTGGCAATGTTAACACATGTTTCCCATGCCAATAAAGCCCTTGAATTGAATTGAATTGAGAGCCATAGATTAATTGGCTTGCCAGACTATAAATATAATTTTACCAGGTTCCAGTGAAGCAATTGTAATGACAATCCACTACAACATACCAGATAATTTCTTGATTAGCAAGGGGTAGTCAGTGTATAATTTCATTGTGTATGAAAAACACAGTTTGAGATCATTGTGAGGGGATTTCGCCAGTGGTTAGAAGGGGTATTTGTGCTTCCAGGGAAAATGTTGTCCGTGGTTACAACAGTAACCAAGGGGGGTGGGGCTTAGCGAAGGGTCAATTAAGAACAACCAGTTTCACAATATCATGACAGTACTTTAAAATGGAAGCTCAGTGAAGCGTTACATGAAATGCACCACACATACACACACACACACACACACACACACACACACACACACACACACACACACACACACACACACACACACACACACACACACACACACACACACACACACACACACACACACACACACACGCACACACACACACACACACACACACACACACACACACACACACACACACACACACACACACACACACACACACACACACACACACACGCACGCACACACACACACACACATGCGCACACACACTCAAAATGTTTTAACTTGGACGCTTTCAACTGTGGCACCACCAGTAGCCTAATCAACCACCCATTGGTTTCACGATGTCAATATGTCTGGCCTACTGTATGACCTATCTAATCAAGGTAATTGGAATGAGAGTCACACCAAACGCATTTAAATACTAGATACAGTTCAGTTTGAGAAGACAATTAGATATCAGGCCCACTGCCAATACATTCATGTTTTAAGTTTAAAACATTTAAAATAATTCAGTTTACTTACAAGTCCTGCCTGTTTTCGAGCTTGCTGAAGTTCTTTTATAAAACTCTGCAACTCCTTCCCTTCAATATATCCATTACCTGCAAGAAGTAAGCACCAAATCAATCAAAGACATGCGTAAAGTAGCCTACATTAAGTTTAAGAACATTACGCACAGGATCAAATCCATCATTTGCCGTTTCATGACAGCGGTATGACTGAACTTCCATTTTAGTGCCTAAACCTATCACCATATTATAATAATATTTTCCAGTCATTTAGAGTTTTGTAAATATTGAAAATGTCGCTATAAAATGTCAATGGATAAAGTTGAGAGAACAAATATCAGTCTTGACAGCTAAGTCGAGTTTTTCATTCAATATACTATAGGCTACTACATATTTTCGAAAACCCGCTAAAAAGCGCAAATGTCCATGAGGGTCTTTGGTGCAAAACTTCCCAAATCGTTTTACTTCAGTGCTTTCCCCATGAATAATCCACAATCTTAAAGAATAAGTTACCATCGTTATCATAATGGTGAAAAATATCCAGGAACTGTGATGCAGAGATCTCTACTCCTTGCAGGTAAGCGTTTGCCATGTCGCGGGTTAGGTTTGGGGACCGGAGCGCGTACCAGATAGCTGCACTGGCCGAGGATATGCTATGAATGAGACGCTTTGATTATTCGGTGCCCGGTATTTAAAGGGAGCACTATCACGCTAATCTTTCACTGTCGCCCTCCCCTCCCCGACGTTGGGAAACTAGCCAAACGCGCAAGTCACCTCCTCTCCTCCCGCCGCAGGAATAGCGCGAGCTCAGCAGCACATTGACGCGCGCCAGGGGGCACGGAGATGTGAGATCCATTTAAATGAGCACCCGCTCTTCGTGCTTTTCATTTCCCCCTCCAGATAAACGCTCTATCACACAAAAGTGTAGAAGTTGTTCAACCAAAAAATAGCTCAACCCCCCTCTTCTTTATTCTGGCATTTAAGGGCCATCCAAGGGCTCTTTATGAAATAAAACACATAAATGGATTATGGAGTAGTAAAAGACTTATGCAAAGTTACATAATTAAAAAAAAAGAAGGAAAGGACAGAAAGGATATTTTGAAATGCGAATTGCTGGCTGGACCCTCCATGATAGTTGGGCTGACTCAACTCCTTATCTAACTATGGAGATTTGGGATTCTGTTTCTTACTTGTACATTTCTCTTACACCATTGGCTGTTGTACTGGGTGGTGCCACTCATTAGAGAAGACTGGTGACTGCTGCCTCATAATGTGTGTGTACAGGGAAATGGGACACACATAGTCCACACAATCAATAACAATTCAGTGCACGAGGTGGCTTTGGGAGATGGGGAAATGGAATAGAATAAAGTGAAGATATTACCTTCAATAACCGATATTGTGAGTGACAAGAGAAAAATGGAACTTCGATATGGATGGCAGTGGCCAATGAATGCCATGGAGAGTCAATGTACCCCTGCATATAAATGCAGCACAGGTCTATGACTTGTATGGCTTCAAACAACATTGTATCACAAAGTTACTTCTATATGAACGTATTATGAAGAGGGTTATGCCTCTTTTTCGGGTTGTTGTACACTATAGTACAGTGCCTTCAGAAAGTATTCATATCCTTTGACTTATTCCACTTTTTGTTACAGCCTGAATTCAAAATGTAACATTCTTCTCACCCCTCTACACAAAATACCCCACAATGACAAAGTGAAAACATGTTTTTTTAATTGTTGCAATTTATATTGAAAATGAAATACAGAAATATCTCATTTACGTAAGTATTTACATCCCTGAGTCAATACTTTGCAGAAGTGCCTTTGGAAGCGATTACAACTGTGAGTCTGTCATGTTTTGTCTTATATTGTCTTGTCATTTTGCTTTTCCTTCTGTTCGTTTTCCCCCTGCTGCTCTTTTTAGGTTCGTTCCCCTTTTTCTCTCTCCCTCTCTCTCTCTCTTCTCTCTATCGTTCCGTTCCTGCTCCCAGCTGTTCCTATTCCCCTAATCAATCATTTAGTCTTCCCACACCTGTTCCTTATCTTTTCCCCTGATTAGAGTCCCTATTTCTCCCCTTGTTTTCCGTTTCTGTCCTGTCGGATCCTTGTATACTGTTCACCGTGCTGTGTCTTTGTATCGCCCTGTCGTGTCGTGTTTCCCTCAGATGCTGCGTGGTGAGCAGGTGTCTGAGTCTGCTACGGTCAAGTGCCTTCCCGAGGCAACCTGCAGTTCATTATCGAGTCTCCAGTCAGTTCTCGTGATTACGAGTGAAATTGTTTCTTATGCTTTATTTACCGCTCCGATTTGTCTAGGAGTATTGCTATTTCCTTAAACTTAATTAAAGACTCTGTTTTCGCCAAGTCGCTTTTGGGTCCTCATTCACCTGCATAACAGAAGGATCCGACCAAAGAATGGACCCAGCGACTACAGACGCTCGTAACACTGCCGTCGAGATCCAAGGAGCCATGCTCGGCAGACACGAGCAGGAATTGTCTGCTGCTCGTCATGCCATGGAGAACCTGGCCGCTCAGGTTTCCGACCTCTCTGGACAGTTCCAGAGTCTTCGTCTCGTGCCACCTGTTACTTCCTGGTCTGCCGAGCCTCCGGAACCTAGGGTTAATAACCCACCTTGCTACTCCGGGCAGCCCACGGAGTGCCGCTCCTTTCTCACCCAGTGTGATATTGTGTTCTCTCTCCAACCCAACACATACTCTAGAGAGAGAGCTCGGGTTGCTTACGTCATTTCACTCCTTACTGGCCGGGCTCGAGAGTGGGGCACAGCTATCTGGGAGGCAAGGGCTGATTGCTCTAACAATTACCAGAACTTTAAAGAGGAGATGATTCGGGTTTTTGACCGTTCAGTTTTTGGTAGGGAGGCTTCTAGGGCCCTGGCTTCCCTATGCCAAGGTGATCGATCCATAACGGATTACTCTATTGAGTTTCGCACTCTTGCTGCCTCTAGTGACTGGAACGAGCCGGCGCTGCTCGCTCGTTTTCTGGAGGGACTCCACGCAGTGGTTAAAGATGAGATTCTCTCCCGGGAGGTTCCTTCAAGTGTGGACTCTTTGATTGCTCTCGCCATCCGCATAGAACGACGGGTAGATCTTCGTCACCAGGCTCGTGGAAGAGAGCTCGCGTCAACTGTGTTTTCCTGCTCCGCATCGCAACCATCTCCCTCCTCTGGCTCAGAGACTGAGCCCATGCAGCTGGGAGGTATTCGCATCTCGACTAAGGAGAGGGAACGGAGGATCACCAACCACCTGTGCCTCTATTGCGGACTTGCTGGACATTTTGTTAATTCATGTCCAGTAAAAGCCAGAGCTCATCAGTAAGCGGAGGGCTACTGGTGAGCGCTACTACTCAGGTCTCTCCATCTAGATCCTGTACTACTTTGTCGGTCCATCTACGCTGGACCGGTTCGGGGGCTACATGCAGTGCCTTGATAGACTCTGGGGCTGAGGGTTGTTTCATGGACGAAGCATGGGCTCGGAAACATGACATTCCTTTCAGAGAGTTAGACAAGCCTACGCCCATGTTCGCCTTAGATGGTAGTCATCTTCCCAGTATCAGATTTGAGACACTACCTTTAACCCTCACAGTATCTGGTAACCACAGTGAGACTATTTCTTTTTTAATTTTTCGTTCACCTTTTACACCTGTTGTTTTGGGTCATCCCTGGCTAGTATGTCATAATCCTTCTATTAATTGGTCTAGTAATTCTATCCTATCCTGGAACGTTTCTTGTCATGTGAAGTGTTTAATGTCTGCCATCCCTCCCGTTTCTTCTGTCCCCACTTCTCAGGAGGAACCTGGCGATTTGACAGGAGTGCCGGAGGAATATCATGATCTGCGCACGGTCTTCAGTCGGTCCCGAGCCAACTCCCTTCCTCCTCACCGGTCGTATGATTGTAGTATTGATCTCCTTCCGGGGACCACTCCTCCTCGGGGTAGACTATACTCTCTGTCGGCTCCCGAACGTAAGGCTCTCGAGGATTATTTGTCTGTGTCTCTTGACGCCGGTACCATAGTGCCTTCTTCCTCTCCGGCCGGGGCGGGGTTTTTTTTTGTTAAGAAAAAGGACGGTACTCTGCGCCCCTGCGTGGATTATCGAGGGCTGAATGACATAACGGTTAAGAATCGTTATCCGCTTCCCCTTATGTCATCAGCCTTCGAGATTCTGCAGGGAGCCAGGTGCTTTACTAAGTTGAACCTTCGTAACGCTTACCATCTCGTGCGCATCAGAGAGGGGGACGAGTGGAAAACGGCGTTTAACACTCCGTTAGGGCATTTTGAGTACCGGGTTCTGCCGTTTGGTCTCGCCAATGCGCCAGCTGTTTTTCAGGCATTAGTTAATGATGTTCTGAGAGACATGCTGAACATCTTTGTTTTTGTCTATCTTGACGATATCCTGATTTTTTCACCGTCACTCGAGATTCATGTTCAGCACGTTCGACGTGTTCTACAGCGCCTTTTAGAGAATTGTCTCTACGTGAAGGCTGAGAAGTGCTCTTTTCATGTCTCCTCCGTTACTTTTCTCGGTTCCGTTATTTCCGCTGAAGGCATTCAGATGGATTCCGCTAAGGTCCAAGCTGTCAGTGATTGGCCCGTTCCAAGGTCACGTGTCGAGTTGCAGCGCTTTCTAGGTTTCGCTAATTTCTATCGGCGTTTCATTCGTAATTTCGGTCAAGTTGCTGCCCCTCTCACAGCTCTTACTTCTGTCAAGATGTGTTTTAAGTGGTCCGGTTCCGCCCAGGGAGCTTTTGATCTTCTAAAAGAACGTTTTACGTCCGCTCCTATCCTCGTTACTCCTGACGTCACTAGACAATTCATTGTCGAGGTTGACGCTTCAGAGGTAGGCGTGGGAGCCATTCTATCCCAGCGCTTCCAGTCTGACGATAAGGTTCATCCTTGCGCTTATTTTTCTCATCGCCTGTCGCCATCTGAACGCAACTATGATGTGGGTAACCGCGAACTGCTCGCCATCCGCTTAGCCCTAGGCGAATGGCGACAGTGGTTGGAGGGGCGACCGTTCCTTTTGTCGTTTGGACAGACCATAAGAACCTTGAGTACATCCGTTCTGCCAAACGACTTAATGCTCGTCAAGCTCGTTGGGCGTTGTTTTTCGCTCGTTTCGAGTTTGTGATTTCTTACCGTCCGGGTAGCAAGAACACCAAGCCTGATGCCTTATCCCGTCTTTTTAGTTCTTCTGTGGCTTCTACTGATCCCGAGGGGATTCTTCCTTATGGGCGTGTTGTCGGGTTGACAGTCTGGGGAATTGAAAGACAGGTTAAGCAAGCACTCACGCACACTGCGTCGCCGCGCGCTTGTCCTAGTAACCTTCTTTTCGTTCCTGTTTCCACTCGTCTGGCTGTTCTTCAGTGGGCTCACTCTGCCAAGTTAGCTGGTCATCCCGGTGTTCGAGGCACCCTTGCTTCTATTCGCCAGCGCTTTTGGTGGCCGACTCAGGAGCGTGACACGCGCCGTTTCGTGGCTGCTTGTTCGGACTGCGCGCAGATTAAGTCAGGTAACTCTCCTCCTGCCGGTCGTCTCAGACCGCTCCCCATTCCTTCTCGACCATGGTCTCACATCGCCCTAGACTTCATTACCGGTCTGCCTTTGTCTGCGGGGAAGACTGTGATTCTTACGGTTGTCGATAGGTTCTCTAAGGCGGCACATTTCATTCCCCTCGCTAAACTTCCTTCCGCTAAGGAGACTGCACAAATCATCATCGAGAATGTGTTCAGAATTCATGGCCTCCAGTTAGACGCCGTTTCAGACAGAGGCCCGCAATTCACGTCACAGTTTTGGAGGGAGTTCTGTCGTTTGATTGGTGCGTCCGTCAGTCTCTCTTCCGGGTTTCATCCCCAGTCTAACGGTCAAGCAGAGAGGGCCAATCAGACGATTGGTCGCATACTACGCAGCCTTTCTTTCAGAAACCCTGCGTCTTGGGCAGAACAGCTCCCCTGGGCAGAATACGCTCACAACTCGCTTCCTTCGTCTGCTACCGGGTTATCTCCGTTTCAGAGTAGTCTGGGTTACCAGCCTCCTCTGTTCTCATCCCAGCTTGCCGAGTCCAGCGTTCCCTCCGCTCAAGCGTTTGTCCAACGTTGTGAGCGCACCTGGAGGAGGGTGAGGTCTGCACTTTTTAAACGTAGGATTAAGAGTCCTAGGTATTGTTGCGGCCAGAGAGTGTGGCTTTCCACTCGCAACCTCCCTCTTACGACAGCCTCTCGTAAGTTGACTCCGCGGTTCATTGGTCCGTTCCGTGTCTCCCAGGTCGTCAATCCTGTCGCTGTGCGACTGCTTCTTCCGCGACATCTTCGTCGCGTCCATCCTGTCTTCCATGTCTCCTGTGTCAAGCCCTTTCTTCGCACCCCCGTTCGTCTTCCCTCCCCCCCTCCCGTCCTTGTCGAGAGCGCACCTATTTACAAGGTACGTAGGATCATGGACATGCGTTCTCGGGGACGGGGTCACCAATACTTAGTGGATTGGGAGGGTTACGGTCCTGAGGAGAGGAGTTGGGTTCCGTCTCGGGACGTGCTGGACCGTTCACTGATTGATGATTTCCTCCGTTGCCGCCAGGATTCCTCCTCGAGTGCGCCAGGAGGCGCTCGGTGAGTGGGGGGGTACTGTCATGTTTTGTCTTATATTGTCTTGTCATTTTGCTTTTCCTTCTGTTCGTTTTCCCCCTGCTGGTCTTTTTAGGTTCGTTCCCCTTTTTCTCTCTCCCTCCCTCTCTCTCTTCTCTCTGTCGTTCCGTTCCTGCTCCCAGCTGTTCCTATTCCCCTAATCAATCATTTAGTCTTCCCACACCTGTTCCTTATCTTTTCCCCTGATTAGAGTCCCTATTTCTCCCCTTGTTTTCAGTTTCTGTCCTGTCGGATCCTTGTATACTGTTCACCGTGCTGTGTCTTTGTATCGCCCTGTCGTGTCGTGTTTCCCTCAGATGCTGCGTGGTGAGCAGGTGTCTGAGTCTGCTACGGTCAAGTGCCTTCCCGAGGCAACCTGCAGTTCATTATCGAGTCTCCAGTCAGTTCTCGTGATTACGAGTGAAATTGTTTCTTATGCTTTATTTACCGCTCCGATTTGTCTAGGAGTATTGCTATTTCCTTAAACTGGATTAAAGACTCTGTTTTCGCCAAGTCGCTTTTGGGTCCTCATTCACCTGCATAACAGAGTCTTTCTGGGCAAGACCCTTAGAGCTTTCCACACCTGGATTTTGCCCATTTTTCTTTTCAAAGTTCTTCAAGCTCTGTGAAATTGGTTGTTGATCATTGCTAGACAACCATTTTCACATCTTGCCATAGATTTTCAAGTAGATTTACGTCAAAACTATAACTCGGCTGCTCAGGAACATTCACTGTCTTCTCGGTAAGCAACTCCCGTGTAGATTTGGCCTTGTGTTTCATGGTATTGTCTTGCTGAAAGGTGAATTCATCTCCCAGTGTCTGGTGGAAAGCAGACTGAACCAGGTTTTCCTCTAGGATTTTGCCTGTATTTACATCCGTTCGATGCATTTGTTATCCTGAAAACTCCCCAGTCGTTAACAATTAAAAGCATACCCATAACATGATGCAGATACCACTATACTTGAAAATATGGAGAGTGGTACTCAGTAATGAGTTATATTGGATTTGCCCCAAACATAACACTTTGTATTCAGGACAAAAAGTGAATTTCTTTGCCACATTTTCTGCAGTATTACTTTAGTAAACAGGATGCATGTGTTGGAATATTTTTTATTCTATACAGTCTTCCTTCTTTTCCCTCTGTCAGTTAGGTTAGTATTGTGGAGTAACTACAGTGTTTTAGTTTTTTTCCATCCTCAGTGTTTTCTTAGCACAGCCATTAAACTGTAACTGTTTTCAAATCCCCATTGGCCTCATGGTGAAATCCCTGAGCGGTTTAGTCCTCTCCGGCAACTGAGTTAGGAAGTACGCCTGTATATTTGTAGAGACTGGGTATGTTGATACACCATCCCAAGTCTAATGAATAACTTCACCATGCTGAAATTCAATGTCTGTTCTTTTAATATATATATATATATATTACATCAAAATGTATTGTCACATATACAAATTTAGCAGATGTTATTGCTGGTGCAGCAAAATACTTGTGTTCCATCAATAGGTGCCCGTCTTTGCGAGGCATTGGAAAACCTCACAGGTCTTTGTGGTCGAATCTGTGTTTGAAATTCACTGCTTGACTGAGGAACCTTACAGATAATTGTATGTATGGGGTACAGAGATGAGGTAGTCATTAAAAAATCATGTTAAACACTATTATTGCTCACAGAGTGAGTGCATGTAACTTATTATGTGACTTGTTAAGTACATTTTTACTCCTTAACTGATTTAGGCTCGCCATAACAAAGGGGTTGAATACTTATTGACTCAACAAATTTCAGCTTTTCATTTTTTATTAATTTGTAAAAATGTTTTAAAAACGAATTCCACTTTGACATTATGGGGTATTGTGTTCAGGTCAATAATAAAACAATCTAATTTCAATATATTTTTCATTCAGGCTGTAACAGAACTAAATGTGGAAGAAGTCAAGGGGTACAGTATGAATACTTTCTGCCAGTTACTTCAAAGTCCTTTCTGTAAATGAGAAAAACAAATAAAAGGTGTTACGATGATGACGATGATGATGATGCTTATCATCATTGACATGATTCAGCTTATTCCTGTTCCCGGGGCCTCCTCTCATCCACTCTCATCCACTCTCATCTCTTCCCTTTCCCATCAGTCACTGTGACAGGATATGACATTGCCATTCATCATTATAAACTGGGTGGTTCGAGCCCTGAATGCTGATTGGCTGAAAGCCGTGGTATATCGGACCGTATATCATGGATATGACAAAACATTTATTTTACTGCTCTAATTACATTGGTAACCAGTTTATAATAGCGATATGGCACCTCGGGGGTTTGTGATATATGGCCGCGATGCGTCGTGCCTAAGAACAGCCCTTAGCCGTGGTGTATTGGCCATATACCACACCTCCTCGGGCCTTATTGCTTAATTATAATTCCTCTTGTCCATGTGCCTTAACACAGCCTTATGACAGGGCCACACTTTTGGGTACAAAGATTGTAGATACTGTAGTTAGTTCGAACATACAGTGTTACGAATCCCTTTTGGCCCGACAGTCTAGGGGGGATGGTAATGAGACCCGTAACATAACTCATGCAAATTATTATTGTGACAAAGTAAAAGTGTGCACGAAATAACCACGACAACAGAAATCTACCATCAAACTCTAGGTTTATTTATAAACACACGGTAATGGGAGGAGCAGGAAAAGGGGCTGAGCTGGACCCAAGGAAAGAAACAATAAATATACAAAATCACACCCCTAAGCTAGACTAGCCTACTTTAACAGCTAACTAACTAACCAAAAATACAGTGGGTGGTCCGCCCAGTTCTACCTAGTGTATTTAACAAAGTTCACCTACGGGTAGTGTATGCCCATGGGCGACATGTCTTGGTTTCCCCTTTTCCCACCAGCAAACAAACAAACACCATAACCAAAAACAATACTCACAGGTGATGACAAAGTGCTATGGAGGTGCTTTAAACAAAAGAGAGGTTTAAGACACAAAGTGAGAGTGAAACACAGAGACCTACAGACATGGCATTTACAGAGAGATTGAGCTGAGCTGCGCTAGAGATTGAGCTGAGCTTTTGAACAAACAAATGATGGGGTTTTTAAACCATGGGGAAGGAACTGTGATAGGTCAGGAAATAGGAGGAGGTGTGTCTTCTGATTGATGATTGATTGTTGACTGATTGGGGAGTGATGGTTTTCACCTGTGAGGGGAGAAGGAGAGAAAAGAAACACACAGGATACACACACACACAGGATAACTGTATCCGTAACATACAGGCATGAGCACACACACACAAAATGTGCTTCTTCGTTCCCTTGAAAAATGAATGCTTAGCTCTGGCTGCGTTCAGTCTCCAGAGATATGGTCCAGTTTAATCACCCTGTGCTGCGGGTTCCCAGTGTGGGGTAGAGAATCCACAGGCAGCCAAGGTCGGTGTGTAATAGCACTGCATGGGAACTGGCATAGCTTTTTAAGGAGGGCTTTTACAACAACCCCACCACCACCTATCATAAATTAACCTTATAATGGCAACATGCAGAGTTCCCATTCTGAGGCATCATGGTGGAGTAATGGGAAACAGCTCTCCTCTTGGTTTATGGAACAGACAGCACAGACATGAAGGATGATGTATCATTTCGGTTTTGTCCCCTCCCCTCCCATACCCCCACCATGGCACTGAAAGTAAATGTATTTCTAACATTTAAGCACGAGAAGGACGTTTTATGAATATGAACATTTCAGCCGATTTTATATTGTTTTTAAATTGTAAGAAAGGATGACAGTCCTTCTGTAGCTCAGTTGGTAGAGCATGGCGCTTGTAACGCCAGGGTAGTGGGTTCGATCCCCGGGACCACCCATACGTAGAATGTATGCACACATGACTGTAAGTCGCTTTGGATAAAAGCGTCTGCTAAATGGCATATATTATTATTATTATTATTCTTGTAATCTAAATTCCTTTACTCCAAAGAGTGTGGAAATGTTCATATCAGCATGTCATTTTGCTGTGAAGTTTAGAGCTTGCCTAGGACAACCCATATTTTCTTCGAGCTGTAGTGTACAATCATTTAGAAGTATTATAAATTGCTTATAATGTATGTCAATTGTATTGCTTTGATTTGTTGGCATTTTCCCCACATTTACTAATTTGTAGAAACAAAGCAATAACAACATTTCCTTTCTCCTTATTGGTTCAGGGCCAGAGCTTCCATCTGGTCTGCTCATGGTTCTCTCACTGTATTTGTTTTGTGTTGATTTTCACTCCTAGCTCCTATCTTGTTATTACAACACATCCCAGCTATTTACTGCCATTTAGTGTAGCCACATGCACTCTGTCACCCAAGGGTGTAATTGTGCTCCATCTGTTTCTGATGACACCTTGTCCCAGACAAACAGGGGACCTGGCTTCAGCCCCACCGCGACCTCTCACCCCTACTGCTCTTCCTCGGATGGTCAACCAGTGGGTGACTAACTATTCTGCCTGACAGCCATGATGTCATAGGTGTCACCTGTCTGGGCTTTGATGTGATTGGAGGGTTTGGATTCACTTTCCATTTGTAATGAAAGTTACTATCTCTCTCTCCTGTAATATTCCTAAACTGTTACCTTCAATATATTACAACATGGAACTGTTGTTTATGAGACATGGCTCTAATGGAACATCTACTGTTTTTTACACTACGAGTTTTAAGAGGAATGATGTGTTAATTCTGCATAAGATTCTAATTGAACACATGCAGTAAAGTATAGCCTTTCTCAGAGAAGGGAGTGAATAGACTTCATGGTGTAGGAATTTGAATTAATGATCAAACTGATATTCACGGTAGATTTTCAATTCCCATCATACCACAATGAAAAAACTCTTTAACATAGGCCAACAAGAGCTACCAGTTACTGGTGTTGACCGCATACATTTTCAATGGTCCTACACACTATGTAAAACCTACCATCCATTTTCAAAACATTTCACAGTTCAGAGCAGTTTGTCACGGGAAATGATTACAAGTATGACTCATTTGTCAAAAAAATAATGCTATATAAATATAATATATCTGCATTGCAACGCAGTTGACATTTAAAGGTCATTTCAGTTTCAGCCGACATATGCTGCGTTTACAATGAATGCTGTCTCCGCGAGAAGGGTGTTGTTGCATCCCAACATGACTACCGGAGTATGGGCGTGTGAAAAAGAGTGGGTGTGTCGTGGTGGTTTGTGTGTTTTGAAAGTCCAAAAATAAATAACACAAATTGTATATTGAAAAAAAAATGAGAGTGTTAACAAATGGTTAATAACAGGAAAATGTTCTAACAGGTTACTGTTGGTGCGCTGGCAGTATGTGTCTGTTGTTGGTGTATATGTGTGTGACTGTAGCACATTGGCAATATGGAACACACCCGTGGCAATATGGAACACACCCGTGGCAGTCTGTCTGGAGCGTCGCCACATTTCACACAGGGTCGTCTGTGAGACGGCATGTAGCTCGGGTTAATTATGAAGAATGAATAGCCAGTGAAATGTCACATGTACACAAATGATCTACATTAAAGAATCCCCATGTAGCAAGAACATTAGCCTAGGGATTTATCATTATAAAATGGGGATTTAATGCAAGAATACCCGGAATCATAGCATGATATCCAATGTTTAAATGTTACCCATGACACTCAAATAATATAGTGAAATTACTTTGTATGTCTGAGTGGCGATGACGAATCAATGCTTTCATAAGGTTGTCGCACACTATGCTGCATGGATTTACATGGATAATAGATGGAAATTGGTCAAATGGTCTGATTTACCTCAAGTGTGTACTCTACATAAGCTTGTATATTGACAGAGACCTCGTAGATTCTGTGGAGCGTGTCATCTGATGTTCTGTGTGGTTTGTGCTGATGTGATGCTGTGTTCTATAGACCCGCAGTGGCACGCCATTACCTCCACACCCTCACCGCAACGTGTTCTGCATTCTAAACAAGCATTTTGCTACACCCGCAATAACATCTGCTAAACACGTGTTCGAGACCAGTACAGTTGGATTTGATTTGAAAACATTCCTCTGTATAATAACAAATAGATCATTCTGTATCAATGTACGCGTTTGTGGAGGAAAGCTTTACTTGTAATTACTCTGAATAAGTTACCTCACTTGAAATATGCGCTTGTTAATGAATACTTCCTTGACTTGATTGGGATGTGAAGTAGGGCTGTTTTACAAAAACTATAACTGTCTTTTTTTTGCTGAGCTCAGAGAACTTTACACAATCTTGAGGCTCATTCATAGACAGCTTCTTTACATCCCAGTACATATCCCAGTCTGCAGTTTATGCAGACAATAAAACACCTGTACTTGTGCCTGCCAACTCATTTTGCAGCAGCTGGGGAGTTTGCCAGACTAATCTGTAATTCAACAGTTTTCTAGTTATTATTCCACTCAGAGTGAGACCTAATCTAATGTCTGGATGGAGTGGAGTGCACTGGCTGTCCAGAAATCCTGACTAACTGTCCACGTCGAGAATGTTATTTTCTTTTACACACGGTATAAATCCTCAAGATGCAAAACGGCGAGACTGCGCCGTAAAGTTGGGGCCACTGAACGGCAGTCAGGGCTGCCTGTGACATTTAGTTCCTGTTGGCTCCTCCAGACAATTTGGCACAGACTCCAACCAGAGTAACCAATCTTTCTATGGGTTAATGAAGAAGTGTTGGCAACAGCACATTAGAGTCTTAGGGTTAGATTTCATCTGTATCACGGAGGATCTGCATTGTAATGTGGTTGACATCTAAGTTTCAGCCGACATATGCTGCATTTACCATAAATGCGGTTTCCGCAAAAACTCAATAACGTTCACGGGGGGGGGTGCTAATGATATTTTGTTAGGGGGTACTGTGCTCCACTCAGCTGAGGAGTTATTTTCTCTCCGCTCATACAGGAGTAATAAAGTCCTAGTTCACAAATTTGGTTTAAAAAATAAATATAAACTTGAAAATAAAATTGAGATTGTTCCCACGGCTATGGTAACATTGCCTTTAAATGTCAATCGAGTTACAAGGCAGATCTTCCACGCTACCGATTGAACCAAGCCCTTATTCATCCCTCCATTCACCATCTAGCGTTTTTCTTTCTCAGAGTAAGAGAGGCTTTTTGCTTGACTAAGATTGACTAGCGTCAGGATGCCCTTGGCCTTGGGGGTTAAAGGTAATTCAATGGAGGGTTTAACCTCGGTCCGTAGATTGGGTCATCTGACAGCTCAGAGGAGGTACGAGAGCCCCAGGGAGCTTTGACAAAGTGACAGTATTTTCCTGCGGAGTCGCACTGGTGAGATGCATTTTCTCTTTTTGCATAAATCTGTTTGACCCATGCTGTGACTTCACTTGCAGTATGACACTCAGGGGAAAACTGTGGAGGTTACAGCACCTGACACACATATGGTAGACTTGTTAAGATGGCATCCTCATGTAGGTGTTACTTAAGGGAGGGCGAAAACTTCTATTGACAAGATAGGTGACTGGCCATACTTGCAATGGAAATCATTGTCAGCCCTATTGCTTTCCATTTACTGAATCATGACTTTTTGCATAATCTTTATAGACCATTATAATATATACAGTATAGATATGCAATTTATAGCAGATGCTTTCACCTGAAGCAACTTAGTCATGCATGCATACATTTCACATGTGGGTGATCCTGGGAATCGAACCCACTACCCTGGTGTTCCAAGAGCCCTGCTCTACTAACTGAGCTCCAAAGGACCATTGAAAGTGATGCAGGGATTCAATCTGATCATTGGTTATAGGCATTGTGGCCTTTAAAGGCAATTTCCCCGCGTTCACAGGGAACACATTCACAGTAACACTGCATATGTCGGCTCAATCGGAATGTTTCTTCATCCTATGTAATGCATTCTCAGTGAATTTTGTGATGTTTTTTTTCCCCTGTTCAGAGAAATTAGTCAATGAAGTTGTTAGGTGATGTCCCATCCTACATACTGATATACATCACCATCCTACATACTGATATTACCACTAGATAGTACTGTTCCTGCTGTTAGGAACAGCACCCCCCTAAATAACAAAACATTTTTAACATTTCTTTGGATTCCACGTCGAGCTCATTGTTCGAAAAAGTTAGGTCAAAATTGAATGAATGTATTAATATAATATTCAATAGAGGAGGGTTGTCCTTGTCCCATTGCACTTTAGTGACTCCTGTGGCGGGCTAGGCGCAATGCACTCTGACACGGTCGCCAGGTGTAAGGTGTTTCTTCCGACACATTGGTGCGGTTGGCTTCCGAATTAAGCGAGCGTTGTGTCATGTGTGGGGTCGTGCACGGCTCTCTACCGTCGCCTCTCCCACGTCCGTACGGGAGTTGCAGTGATGGGACAAGACTGTAACTACCAATTGGGAAGAAAAGGGCTAAATAAAATGTACATTGATGGCACAAGCATAACTGGGACATTATCCTCCAAATTGAAGTTTGAGCAGACATCAAAATATGTACTAACTGACTTGGATAATGAGCTAATTGATAAGAAAACAAACAAATGTCCTATTAACCCAAGTCTGAGAATAATGTATAAGATTTGACTGTAATTAGTGTTAATGGTAATTACTCTGTTTTTGATGCACTGTAGAACAAACATTGCCTGTCGGCCTAGAAAGGATTATGATTAATTAATTGTGAACAATGTACATTTCATTACAATATTACTCCTGATTAAAAGGTAATTGGCTTCCATAATGATTCTGAATATGATCTGAATTACCAATGTTAATAGTAGACATTTATTTATTTATCAAGAGCAAAGTGTTCTGCTCATTTGTGGTATTACCTTATCATAATAGAACAAAACATTCCGTACAGCCAGAAGAGGATGGGCCTTCCCTCTGAGCCTGGTTCATATCTAGGTTGCTTCATTCTATTGAGCTTTTTTTTAAACAATGTGCTACTGCTTTTCTAGGCCATTAATGATTTACAAAATACATTTGATCGATTGACATTCTAAAGAACAGCATGTGGTAGGTAGCATGTCCTGTTGAATATTTTGAGGAAATACTGCTTACAGTTTTTGTACATTACCAAACTCATTAAGCATCAATACAAGTCATCAAGGCAGGGCAATCAACACAGAGAAAGGAGAAAAACAGCCAAACATCGCCTCTCTCTCTCTCTGATAAACTGCCACATTAGCCTGTTAATAAATTCACTTCCCCTTGGATTTTAAGGTAATAGTTCTGTTGTAATTACAATAATTTGCTAATTATTAATGTTGGTGATTTTAATAATACTAGAGAACATTTGTATTCCTTGGTAATGACTAGAAGGCTAAGAGGAACCTGACACTATTTATTCTCATGAGAGGATGACAATCGAAAGGGAAGATTTAGATTGAAAGCTTTCTACCCCCAGCCTTGTTTCGGCTTGCCAGGTTAGCATGAATGATTTCTGTGGGGAGTTTATAACAGAGTCTAAATGAACAGGGTGTGAAAAGCCACTGATCTATGTTAATGATGTCTTAAGGGTGACAGGAGATTCATATTATGATTAGTTTACTAATAGTATATTAGCTACTTTATACACTCAGCTAAACAGGTCCCAGGACTAAACAAAGATAGTCAACCATACTGTTCCAATATTGTACAGTATTGCTTTGCACTTTAAATTCTCAGAAATAAGGTGGAGATATGTATTTTAGTTTCCTCTCACGACAATGATTAGATCAATCAGATGTGTTAGTTCAGCCGTATTGTTCAGGCTCCGTATACACAAGGCCACCTGGCCATGTAATCTGATTTATTCTGATCAAAAAGGCTAAACTGATCGTAGATCACAATCCGACTCATTGTGGATACGGGCCCTGGACTGACTGTAACAACAGAGGCCCTGCACGACCAGAATCAGCCACCCTGGTCTTGTCTATTGTATACAATGAGAGATGATTGTCTCTTCAAGCTGAACACTGTCTCAGGGAAGGGCTACGTTTCTTCTACTTTTCTTCTACCACTAACCAAAGCACAAGGTCAGAATTCTTGAATATCCAATGTGATTATATTTACGTTTACTTTGAGTCGGACCCTGAGTAGATTGGTTTAACCTTGGTTTACCCCATTTTAACACACACCTGCACTACCTTTTAGTTATTTAGCAAACGCTCTTATTCAGAACAATTTATAGGAGCAATTAGGATTAATTGCCTTGCTCAAGGGCACGACGATAGATTTTCACCTATTCGAACCAGCAACCTTTCAGTTACTGGCCCAACGCTCTTAACCCCTAGTCTACCTGCCGCCTCAATATTCACACACACACGCGGACACTGACGAACGAACACACACAGACACAAATAAACACACTTAAAGTCTGTCTATGATCTATATCTACTGTATGTTTATTTATATATGTATCTATATATTTACAATGAGAACACCTTGTTAGGAACACATCAGTGTTCTCCAAGCTTATTTAACTTACATTTGATTTGATTTGATTTGAGCTTATCGCTACAGTGCAGAAATGACCACTGCGCCATATTGGCTGAGGAGCCCTGTGAAAGATGGCAGTGTTTTCTTTATAGATGAATGCACTTCGAATTTACTGTAAGGCAAGGCAGTGAACAGAGTATTTGCTTTGGCAAGATCCAAAGTTTTTCTGTACATTTTCTCTGTTGCTGTGTAAATTCTTACAAGAAACATTATTTCTACATGAGCTCTCACTGTTATTGCAGTCAAACTAACTTGTAACACTGTAATTGTTCAGCATGAAAATAGTTTTTTAATCAACTTTATGAAACAGACTTGTGTTGTCTGGTAAACACGGTGAATCACATAAATAATAGTTTGATTCTCGTTCTAAACAGTGAGGGGATAACAAAGAAGAAAGCACTGTATAATTATATCAATACAGGACATGTTTTTTCTGTCACTAGCTCTGAATAGCAGGAGGAATTTGAAGAGAAAAGCACCATCATCTGTACATTAGTTCAGTTGCATATTTATTTTCCCACTATTTACCATTAAATGCTATTTTCTGGTTGGAGGCTTTTCACATTTATTTTTGGGAGAAGAACATTTGGTGGAATTAATGTATAATCTCTGTCGCGCCCTGACCTTAGATAGCCTTTTTATTTCTCTATTTAGTTAGGTCGGGGTGTGATTTGGGTGGGCATTCTAGTTTTTCTATTTCTTTGTTGGCCGGGTATGGTTCCCAATCAGAGGCAGCTGTCTATCGTTGTCTCTGATTGGGGATCATGCTTAGGCAGCCTTGTTTCCCACCTTGTTTCCCACCTTGTTTCCCACCTCGTTTATCTTTTTTTTTTGTGGTGTTCATCTAAATAAAGATGTACGCTTACCATGCTGCGCCTTGGTCCGATCCTTCAAACAACGGACGGAACAGAAGATCCCAACAACTGTCTTCTGTTATGTCCGTTTTAATAAACTGGAAAATTGACTAAATTCTTTCATCATGGGTGGTTGATTATTGTAAAGATTCACAGTGAATGATATGTACATGTTTGCACATGTCTGTGTACATTTCTGCGTGTTTGTGAGTGTCTGTGTGTGAGAGAGTGTGCTTCAACATTAGAGTATGTCTCTGTCTCTTTCTCCAACCCCCTTCCTCCTTCAGTTGACATTGATGCCCTCGTCCAGCTGGTCTGAGCGGGCAATAAGTGTGTTGAGCATCATCTGCACATGCTCCGCCCTCATCTTGCTGATCTCCAGGACCTCCTCATGGTTCACCTTCTCCTCACGGCTGTAGTCTAGGGAGACCTTCACAATGATAAGAATACATTAAGATGCTCCGGTACCATACTCAATAACTAGTCAACAGATGACAGAATAGATACGCTGAGCTGTTCAGAGTGTGTGCAGATAAGGTACATCAAATGATATACAGCAATAAGAGAAGTCAATCAATACCTTGTTGGTGATGAGTGAGAGACCAAAGACCCTCAGGCCACAGTGCTTGGCCACTGTTACCTCTGGGACCGTACTCATGCCTATGGGGAAGAGGAAAGGGGTTGGGGAGTGCAGACGGGGACGGGAGCGGAGGTTGGCAGGTTCATGAGGATGGAAAGCGAGAGGGGTGGGGTGGGGGGTGGGGGGGGGGGGGGGGGGTGGGGGGGGCAGAGAGGAAATGGCAAAATATCCAACAGGGTTTGTGGGTGGCACCGGGTCATGTTGTGTGTTTGTGTGTGTGTAGAGAGGTGGTTACACTATTCAGCATCATTAATAACCCCCTCCGTGTACTTCCCCCTGAACTTTGGTCCCGTTCCCTGAGATTAGGTCCCATTCCCTGAGATTAGGTCCCATTCCCTGAGATTAGGTCCCATTCCCTGAGATTAGGTCCCATTCCCATGTTAGTATTTAATGGGAACCCAGCCAGACCTCACATATCATTAAAACCATGCTAAAAACATGGATACAATTTACACAGGCACATACTGTACGAATGCAACGACAAAACAATGTTTACAGGCATAACCAAAAAGCATATGAATTAAAAATACTTATTAAGCCAAAGGTCTCACTCACTCAAACACAGCCTCCACTAAACTGAAACTCAAGCATGGTAAAGAAAAAACACCACATAAAGAAATATGGATTGGCAGATCTGAATTGGACTCTCACATTAAATAATACACTCACAGGAGTAATAACTCAAAACGTCATCAAAACAAGGAACCAAAGCGGCTTTTCTCTGTCATTGCTTGGCTACAACAACAAGCTCTTAAGGTAACAAGTCGGCAAAATACATGTTCTTAGGGGGAGTGGATAATGAAAGATGTCATTCGTTAGTTCTGCCCACTGTACATTGTAACAGATATTGGTGTTGTATTTTGATCCTGGATCAAATCATCAGACCAATTAGCGTCACAGCATGTAGCAGCCTGTTGGTCTATCTGTTGACCTAATCGCTAAGCTAATTAGCATGAGTTGGCTAACACCATCATTTATTAACGAGCCCAGCATGGGTGTTTTTACGAGGGAGGTCCAATTAGAGCAGTGTTAATGAACTAAAAAGGGGAAAAGGAGAGTGAGCAAGCCTCGTCTGTGTTTGTATCGTTGTTAAACCATGTTGTGGCTGGTGGTCACTTGGCTCTCTGACAAAACATCCCCTTCCTGAGTAGATGCTTGATCTTGATACAGCATTTTGAAACACAAGTTGTATTAAAAATGTCTTGCTATTGTTCCTTTAAACTTAAATTGAACCATTTCCTAACATTAACTGTAATTTGTTGCTCAAATCATAGCCAATTCTGGTGATGAAAACCCGTTTGTGGTTGTAGCCCGTAGGCCTGTGTTGTCTCCACTCACCCACAGAGTCGCACCCCAAGACCTGCAACATGCGTGCCTCAGCGATGGTCTCGAAGTTGGGCCCGCTCACCATGCAGTACACCCCTTCCCGCACAAAGTTGGTATAGTCCAGCTCATGACTAATATCCAGAGCTAGCTTCCTCAGGTCCTTACTGTAGGCATCTGACATGCAGGGGAACCGGATCCCAAACCTGGAGCAGAGCACAGACAATCACTACTGGCTTATCGATGGGACATATGGAGCAAATACTATTGCAATGTATCTCTCCTAATCTACCAATAATCTTCTACTATTAATAATATGAATAATACTGTAATATAATACAGTATTATGATAGTATACAGGCAACTGCCAACATAAAGGCAACACCAACAAAGTGTCTTAATAGGGTTTTGGGCCACCACGAGCCAGAACAGCATAAATGCACCTTGGCATAGATTCTAAGTGTCTGGAACTCTATTGGAGGGACGCGACACCATTCTACCGCGAGAAATTTCATCACTTGGTGTTTTGTTGATTGTGGTGGAAAACGCTGTCTCAGGCACCACTCCAGAATCTCCAATAAGTTTTCAATTGGGTTGAGATCTGGTGACTGAGACCACCATTACATCGTTTTCATGCTCATCAAGCCATTTTGTGCCCGGTGGATGGGGTCTTTGTCATCCTATTGGAGCAGAGCCAAGCTAGCCAAAATAATAGCCTGCCCAGCATTTTTATACATGACCCTAAGCATGATGGGATGTTAATTGCCTAATTAACTCAGGAACCACACCTGGGTGGAAGCACCTGCTTTCAATATATTTTGTATTCCTCATTTGCTCAAGTGTTTCCATTATTTTGGCAGTTACCTGTAGCTCTCTGAGCACTCACACTAAATATACAGTTTATTTGTCATCAATCTACAACCTCCTAGCTGTAAAGGAAAAATATGAATTACAGGTTCCATGCAACCTAGTGAGCTAGATAGATTACTTGAAGAGTATGTATTTCTTCCCCTCTCCCTCCCCGTGCTTCCTCTCTCCGGGATCATTTCAGTTCTCTCACTAACTGCAACTCTCTCTCTTTCCATCTCTCCTCCCACCGTTGTGCTTCAGACTATACTACATTTTTCACTCTCTCTCCTTGACTCTCCCTCCATCACTTCCACTCTCCCCTACCCATTCCCCCCACCCCTCTCTCCGTCCCTCTTCCCTGCCTCTCTCCATCTCTCTGCCTGTATCGTTCATCATTGTAGCTGCACAGTGAGTGATGTGCCCTCCCACACCCCTCTCCCTCTTTCCTTATCCCCCCTCTCTACCACTGTCTCCCCTTTCTTCCCTCAATCTTTCTGTCTCCCTGTCTCTGGTTGTACCGTTCGTCATTGGGGCCGCACAGAGGGTGCTGTGCCCTCCCACAAACCTCTCCCTCTCTCCTTACCTCCCCTCTCTACCCCTATCTTTCTGTCTCGCTGTCTCTGGTTGTACCGTTCGTCATTGGGGCCGCACAGAGGGTGCTGTGCCCTCCCACAAACCTCTCCCTCTCTCCTTACCTCCCCTCTCTACCCCTATCTTTCTGTCTCGCTGTCTCTGGTTGTACCGTTCGTCATTGGGGCCGCACAGAGGGTGCTGGCCGGCGAAGCCTGGCAGGTTAATGTGGTCCTTAATGAGCATGATGTCGCCCACTTTGAAGTCCGGACACAGGCCCCCTGAGGCGTTAGTCACAATGAGGGTCTCCACGCCCAACAGCTTGAAGATCCGAACCGGGAATGTGACCTGGGGGAGAAGAGGAGGGGGATGGAGAGGAGAGAAATATATGTGGGGAGAGAGTCAGAGAGAGAAAACAAGAGAATTATATGAGAATGGAGGAGGAGAGGAGAAAGGAGTGGACGAGTGAAGAGGAAAAGAGAGTTGGAGAGAAAGGGAGGGAGAGATAAATGTAGAAGAGAGGAAACGACGTGAGAGGCGAAGAGAATGCTACCAACACTTTATTGTACCATTAAGGGGAAGATGAGAAATGAGACATAAAATTTATTATTCTCTCTCTTGGACCATTCTTGGTTATCTCCAGCACCAGTAATACACAAGATGTGCATACAATCTGCTAGAAGCATGCAGCCATGACTTGTAACTCTGTCACACACACACTTCTCTTGATATAGAAATACCCAATAGGGTACAGATGTAGGATCTTAATTTGATCACCCTGTTGCAGGAGAACTTTCCTGAAATGTAAAACTTGTAGTGTATTTGAGTGCAGCAATAAACATATGTTCATGTAAGTTTATTCAACAGAGTGCTGTCCAATTTTTGCTCTTTGCATTAATTATAATCCGCATAAGAATTCACATTTCCTGTTTGCTGCAGCATTATTTTCCTGCTGTAGAAAACTGACTCAAATTAAGATCCTACATTTGTAAGTCAGACCACTGACAGACACATACACACGGTACCACTAGTGCAACATCCATAAACATGGTTTGCGTGTGTGGGCGCGTGTGTGAGGTGTACAGTGACTCATGAAAATGCACATTTCTGTCAGTTTGCAAGCTAGGATTGGCAATTGGTGAATATATTTCAATGCCAGATCACCTTTCTAGCCTCCCTCCCTCCTTTCCTCCATGTCGTTCCTTGCCTCACCTGCATGTATATTTGTGTGTGGCATAGGAGAAGTGATTTTTTAAAATGTGTATACATGTTTATGCATGCTTATCTTAATTAAACATGCATGCCAATAAGACTCATCATGCTCCAATAACAGCCACTATACAATACAGAACTAGCACCAAGGCTAACTCCAGCTGCATGCTAGCAGTTTGTATGAAAGGCACCACTCACAGAGGGAGAGGAGATCAGGGAGGGCTAACGAAGCAAGCCAGCTAATTAACCTTGCCATGCATCTCCTACCGACACACTGAGATGAGAGAGATAACAGCTCACACCCTGATTGCAAATCAGGGGGAGGGAGAGAGAGAGCGCTTGTGTGAGTGCGATTCAACAAAGCCAAAACCATATTGCTTTTCTGCTATGTACCAGGCACTTGATGTCAAAACACATGAAACAAAGTGTATCATAAAATAAAGTGTATGAAAAGGGAGATATAAATTTGGTAACAAACGAGTAGCATCACTACGCCTTCCAGATATTTACTGAGTTCTCACTGCAACACCTCTGTATTTGTTTTGTCTTGACGTAAACTCTTGTGAGAGTGGTGCGATGTTGGTGTCGGAGGTGTCAGATACAATGACTCATGGATGTGTCCCTGGGCTGATGGAGTGTATGGACACCCTGGTGTCCCTGTCACACATACTGGACTGCTGTCCGATAATGTTGGGAAAGAAAGTGAGCAGGGAAGACATGGAGATGAGAGTAGAGACACGGAGATGAGAGTAGAGACACGGAGATGAGAGTAGAGACATGGAGATGAGAGTAGAGACACGGAGATGAGAGTAGAGACATGGAGATGAGGGTAGAGAAATGGAGATGAGAGTAGAGACATGGAGATGAGAGTAGAGACATGGAGATGAGGGTAGAGACATGGAGATGAGAGTAGAGACATGGAGATGAGAGTAGAGACATGGAGATGAGAGTAGAGACATGGAGATGAGGGTAGAGACATGGAGATGAGAGTAGAGACATGGAGATGAGAGTAGAGACATGGAGATGAGAGTAGAGACATGGAGATGAGAGTAGAGACATGGAGATGAGAGTAGAGACATGGAGATGAGAGTAGAGACACGGAGATGAGAGTAGAGACATGGAGATGAGGGTAGAGACATGGAGATGAGAGTAGAGACACGGAGATGAGAGTAGAGACATGGAGATGAGAGTAGAGACACGGAGATGAGAGTAGAGACACGGAGATGAGAGTAGAGACATGGAGATGAGAGTAGAGACATGGAGTTGAGAGTAGAGACATGGAGATGAGAGTAGAGAGTGTGAGATTGTGTGGTGGTAGTGGTGGGGGAAAGATAAATTAAGAAAGAGAGAGAGAAAAGAAGGGAGAGAATGAGAGAAAGACAAAGAGAGTGGGCAGATGGCAGGCTGAAACCACAGCTGTATCGGTTGCATGTGCCGGGGTAAATTTAGCAGAAATCGTTTTGTCGCCTTGTCTGGTGTGCTGAGCCATAGGAAAGCGGTCCAACATCCACTGTAATCACACCTGTTCTTCTCTAACACCTTACACGTTTTGCTGCATATTCAGTCAGCCCTCAAGATAGGAAACTTCATATAAATTATTCATTTATTATATCTGTGTCGATATTGTACATGAGTTTGTATTAAGTAGGGTAGCCTAGTGGTTAGAGCATTGGACTAGTAACTGAAAGGTTGCAAGTTCAAAACCCTGAGCTGACAAGGTACAAATCTGTCGTTCTGCCCCTGAACAGGCAGTTAATACACTGTTCCTTGGCCGTCATTGAAAATAAGAATTTGTTCTTAACTGAGTTAAATGAAGATTAAATAAATAAATATGGTTCAAGAGAAAATAGCTGATTTAGTGAAAAAAGCATCTCATCAACTATGTTATTATTTTCTAGTTAACTCTGCAACTATTTACTTTTTTCACAACTGCAACCAGCTTGACAACAAATACATATCGACATAATAAAAAATAAAAAAAATTGTAAAAACATTTCAAATGATATTTCATGCTAAAACCCTCTTATAGCAATTTACAGTAATACATTTTAATACTGGTCCCCCATGGGAATCGAACCCACAACCCATGCTTTACCAACTGAGCCACACACATAATGTTTTACAGATTTGTCATTCAATTGTTTTTAAATGGTAAAAATCATATTATGTGACAAGGCCAGACCAGAGATCGTTAGACACCTGTGATAATCTGAAGTACCCAAACGTGCCACTAGATGTCTTGTGACAGATTACATAAAATCCTTAAAAGAGACCAAATTCTGGTCGTTTAATGGTAAACTTCAAAGGTTTCCAGTAATATACCGTCCCTTTGCAACCCTAACCCGTGACAGTGCTCACCTATGGGCTGCATCTCAGCAGTGTAAAGTTACTTCCTCTCCTTTGGGTCCTATCCCACATCTACTCTGATCTGAAGAGAATTGACAGGTGAAAACAATATTGTGGAGGTCAGAATTGAGAAACAGCCCATAGGAGATAAGACGTTGATCTAGAGGGCATCATTTGGTCTGTTGTTCTTTCTGTCTCCCTATAAACTGTCACCAAAGCCTCTTGCGGTGTAAGATGCTTCTGTATGTCCAATGGCGAGGCTGCAACCTAAGCCCTCCTCTGTGGTCACAGTCAATGAGAACATGATGACGTGTTTACTGCCTAGCACCTGGGAGGTAGAAATGCTGCTTCGATATCTCATCATAATTACACATCTTTAGACTGTCTCCTGCTGTTCTCATAGACTGTTATACAATATGTCTATACTTTCGCCGTCCAATGCAATCTAGGTCAATAGGAACAAATTATTGTCTGGACTGGTCAGAATCAAAGGATGAGAATGAGCAATGTGCTATTTACTAGTGCTATTGATTGACAGGTACAATGTGGCAACTCTAAGTGAAAGGCCAAAAAGCCTGTGCTTCACTTATGTGCCGGTGTCCGGCAGCCATGAGGGTTGACTCTAATACATGATGTCATGTTGTCAATGTCGTAATTGCTCTGAGAATTTCCCTCGCCACTCCAGACAACAGAGGATTCCTTAGCCATTTACCAAGGGCCTAGAGGGTCTAGAGAGGGTTGCATTTATGCTGCCTTAACCAAAACAGTGGAAGGAAAGGACTAATTTAACTCTGGAGTGACATCATAAATATGCAGTGCTACAGCTGATTGACTGGTTGATTGGGGCTGTAAGTCTCGACCAAGCAAAAACCTACACACAGAAAGTTGCTGCTTTGAAATACTTTTATATACAAATAAGACAAGCGTCGCAACACAGGTGAACGGCTGCTGGTACATACCTCTCATCCACTCAACATTTGGCCCAATATCCTTACAAGCTGTTTGAGAAAATGGCTTAATTTCATTGACATTTTGTTCAAATTCACACCAAATGACCCAACAATGACCTCATTGCTGCCAGGGATATTTTTAAGAAACAGGGCCCAGATCAGTGGTGACCCTGTCCTAAACTTTGTTTGTTAAAATATACAGCCTTGTGCAGAGTCAGCAGTTCCCAGGCTGGTTTCAGCAATCGTCTTCCTGCCTCCCATTTTCCTGATTGTGACAGATAAAGTTAATGGGCCAAGGCCGGAGATGCCAGCCCCTCTCTGTTATACAAATAGGAGGAGTTCTCCTTCAGTTAACATGACCTTGTTGAGCCACAATGGAGAGTTTTTCGCATAGCGTTCCAAAGGAAAGGACCCATTTTGTTTCACTCTTTTCCTTCTTTATGATGGCTAATATAAGCACACACTGGTGATGAATATTTCAAAACATCCGGTGTCGCCGTAGCGGGAATGTGTAAGGGTTATAGATGAGCAGGGACTGGGTTGAATCCATGGAGGCTAGGAATATTGATGGTTAAAATAGTCTGATGTGATGTTTCCCTGATCTCAAAGGGCAGAGCAGCAAGGTAAAAGAGTAGAAATACTAATAGTGTAGAGCAAATGTCTTAATGTTGGATGTTTAAAATATGGCCTATACCAAAATAATATAGATATAGTCTTCGTCATGGTACTGGGAGTCTCTAAATGTATGGGGTCCTTCGTTGCTCAGTTTGTAGCTCAGTTGATAAAGCATAAATGTTGTAATGTCAAGGTAGTGGGTTTGATTCCTGGGACCACCCATATATGTCAAATGTACCCCCCCACATGACTGTAAGTCACTTTGAATCGAAGCATCTACTAAATGGCATATATTATTTTCTGTTCATCGGTCATATACTGTATTTGGACTTACCTTACAGAGTGAATAGCCCTCGTAGAGATGGAATCTGCCTTGCATGAAGACGCAGGATTTGCCTTTCAGAATACCAAACACTAGACACCCCTCGTGACCCGGGACTGTGAAGGACACAAGCATATTCTGTCATGGACGGTTAGTGATACAGCATGTCTCATGTAGGGTGAGAAAATAAAAACAGTGAATTTATGTTTTATTCATGTTTAATTTCACAGAAGTTGTCCGATTTGTGTTGTTCATACTCCAAGCATGAGAGAGTCCTATAGAAATAAAATACTACTGCTGTAATGAAAAACTCTCTGCATGTACTTACAGTTAAAGTCGAAAGTTTACATACACCTTATCCAAATACATTTAAACTCAGTTTTCACAATTCCTGACATTTTAATCCTAGTGAAAATTCACACATCTTAGGTTAGTTAGGATCACCACTTTATTTTAAGAATGTGAAATGTTAAAATAATACTAAATAGAATGATTTATTTCAGCTTTTATTCTTTCATCACATTCCCAGTGGGTCAGAAGTTAACATACACTCAATTCGTATTTGGTAGCATTGTCTTTAAATTGGGTCAAACGTTTCAGGTAGCCTTCTACAAGCTTCCCACAATAAGTTGGGTGAATTTTGGCCTATTCCTCCTGACAGAGCTGGTGTAACTGAGTCATGTTTGTAGGCCTCCATGCTCGCACACACTTTTTCAGTTCTGCCCACAAATGTTCTATAGGATTGAGATCAGGGCTTTGTGATGGCCACTCGACTTTCTTGTCCTTGAGCCATTTTGCCACATCTTTGGAAGTATGCTTGTGGTCATTGTTCGTTTGGAAGACCCATTTGCGACCAAGCTTTAACTTTCTGACTGATGTCTTGAGATGCTGCTTCAATATACCCACATCATTTTCCTTCTCATGACGGCATCTATTTTGTGAAGTGCACCAGTCCCTCCTACAGCAAAGCACCCCCACAACATGATGCTGCCACCCCCATGCTTCATGGTCGGAATGGGGTTCTTCAGCTTGCAAGACTCCCCCTTTTTCCTCCAAAAATAATGATGCTCATTATGGCCAAACAGTTCTATTTTTGTTTCATCAGACCAGAGGACATTTTTCCAAAAAGTACGATCTTTGTCCCCATGTGCAGTTGCAAACCATAGTCTGGCTTTTTTATGGTGGTTTTGGAGCAGCGGCTTCTTCCTTGCTGAGCAGCCTTTCAGGTTATGCCGATATAGGACTCATTTTACTGTGTATATAGATACTTTTGTACCTGTTTCTTCCAGCATCTTGACAAGGTCCTTTGCTGTTGTTCTGGGATTGATTTGCACTTTTCGCACCAAAGTGCGTTAATTTATAGGAGACAGAACGCGTCTCCTTCCTGAGCGGTATGACGGTTGCGTGATCCCATGGTGTTTATACTTGTGTACTATTGTTTGTACAGATGAACGTGGTACCTTCAGGCATTTGGAAAAAATGTTCTGAGATCTTGGCTGATTTCTTTTGATTTTCCAATGATGTCAAGCAAAGAGGCACTGAGTTTGAAGGTAGGCATTGAAATACATCCACATGTACACCTCCAATTGACTGAAATGATGTCAATTAGCCTATCAGAAGCTTCTAAAGCCTTCACAGAAATTTCTGGAATTGTCCAAGCTGTTTAAAGGCACAGTCAACATAGTGTTCTGACCCAATGGAATTGTGATACAGTGAATTATAAGTGAAATAACCTGTCTGTAAACAATTGTTGGACAAATTACTTGTGTCATGCACAAAGTAGATGTCCTATCCGACTTGCCAAAGCTATAATTTGTTAACAGGAAATTTATGGTGTGGTTGAAAAATGAGTTTTAATGACTCCAACCTAAGTGTATGTAAACTTCTGACTTCAACTGTACATACAATGGGACCTACAGTTGAAGTCGGAAGGTTACATACACTTAGGTTGTAGTCATTAAAACTTGTTTTTCAACCACACCACAAATTTTGTGTCAACAAATTATAGTTTTGGCAAGTCCACATAATCCACCCAATTTATTGTGGGAAGCTTGTTGAAGGCTACCCAAACCGTTTGACCCAAGTTAAACAATGTAAAGGCAATGCTACCAAATACTAATTGAGTGTATGTAAACTTCTGCTCTAATTATGTTGGTAATCAGTTTAAAAAATAAATATGGCACCTCGGGTTTTGCTATATATGGCCATTATACCACGGCTAAGGGCTGTATCCAGGCACTCTGCAATGCGTTGTGCTTAAGAACAGCCCTTAGCCGTCGTATATTGGCCATATATCACACCCCCCCCCCCCCACCCCCCCCCCCCCCCCCCCCCATGCCTTATTGGTTAAAAATACCACGGCTTTCAGACAATCAGCATCCATGGCTCAAACCACCCGGTTTATAATCTGGCATAGACTATATAAAGTGCATTCGTAAAGAATTCAGACCCCTTGACTTTGTTACGTGACAGCCTTATTCTAAAATTGATTCAATTGTTTTTTCCTCCTCATCACTCAACACACAATACCCCATAATAACACATCCAAAACAGATTTAGACATTTTTGCAAATGTACTACAAATAAAACTTAAATATTACATTTACATAAGTAGTCAGACTCTTCACTCAGTACTTTGTTGACGCACTCTTGGCAGCAATTACAGCCTCAAGTCTTCTTGCGTATGACGCTACAAGCTTGGCACATCTATATTTGGGGAGTTTCTCACATTCTTCTCTGCAGATCCTGTCAAGCTTGGATGGGGAGCGTCACTGCACAGCTATTTTCAGGTCTCTCCAGAGATGTTCTATCCGGTTCAAGTCCAGGTTCTGGCTGGGCCACTCAGAGACTTGTCCTGAAGCCACTCCTGCGTTGTCTTGGCTGTGTTCTTAGGGTCATTGTCCTGTTGGAAGGTGAACTTTCACCCCCAGTCTAAGGTCCTGAGCGCTCTGGTACAGGATCTCTCTGTACGTTGCACTATTCATCTTTCCCTCGATCCTGACTAGTCTCTCAGTCCCTGCCGCTGAAAAACATCCCTGCAGCATGATGCTGGCACCACTGTGCTTCACCGTAGGGATGGTGCCAGGTTTCCTCCAGAAATGACGCTTGTCCTTCTGGAAGGTGGTCCCATCTCCACGGAGGAACTCTGGAGCTCTGTCAGCGTGACCATCGGGTTCTTGGTCACCTCCCTAACCAAGGCCCTTCTCCCCCGATTGCTCAGTTTGGCCAGGCAGCCAGCTCTAGGAAGAGTCTTGATGAAGGCCACTGTGTTCTTGGGGACCTTCAATGTTGCAAACATTTTTTGGTGCCCTTCCCCAGATCTGTGCCTCGACACAATCCTGCCTCTGAGTTCTACGGGCAATTCCTTCAACCTCATGGCTTGGTTTTTGCTCTGACATGCACTGTCAACTGTGGGACCTTAAGACAGGTGTGTGCCTTTCCAAATCATGTCCAATCAATTGAATTTACCACAGGTCGACTCCAATCAAGTTGTAGAAACATCTCAAGGATGATCAATGGAAATATGATGCACAGGAGCTCAATTTCAAATCTCATAGCAAAGGGTCTGAGTACTTATGTAAATAAGGTATCTGTTTTTTATTTTGAATACATTTGCAAAAATGTCTAAAAAACAGTTTTTGCTTTGTCATTATTGGGAATTGTGTGTAGATTGATGAGGAAAACATTTGATTTAATTACATTTAGAATAAGGCCTTAATGTAAGAAAATGTGGAAAAAGTCAAGGGTTCTGAATACTTTCCGAATGCACTGTAGTACTCAGGACAACACGCAGTGTAGGAACGGTATCTGTGCTATTGAAATAAAAGTGTTAGTCATCCGCTGTCAAATGTCAACTGTCATTGTCTGTTTAGTACCCTTCTTTATGGTGGGGATGATGGCTGAGACCTCAGCAGAGTTGTGTTCGGTGGTGTGGAGATGATGTTAATTTGACCCTGAGTTTTGTCAGAGGCAATTTGTTGAAAAGTGCTGCGTAATGAGATAGAACCTGAATGATTACAACACTGTTTAGAGAAGTGACTTTCTTCTCCTTCGTCAGAGGTTGACGGTTGGCAGAGGGAAGTTTAGGGGGGAGGATGGTGTCAGTTATTACTCTGTCCATTGAAGTTACTTCAGAATTCATTCCATTGCTGCATTAACTTGTTTTAATGAGCGTAACTGGATGTCACTTTATAAAGACTTGGTGTGAGTGACCAAGCAAATCATGTATTTCTATCGAATTGGTTATCTAAGGATGCACTATTGAATTGGTTATCTAAGGATGCACTGTCGTATTGGTTATCTAAGGATGCACTATCAAATTGGTTATCTAAGGATGCACTATCGTATTGGTTATCTGAGGATGCACTATCGTATTGGTTATCTGAGGATGCACTATCGTATTGGTTATCTAAGGATGCACTATCGTATTGGTTATCTCAGGATGGACTATCGTATTGGTTATCTAAGGATGCACTATCGTATTGGTTATCTAAGGATGCACTATCGAATTGGTTATCTAAGGATGCACTATTGAATTGGTTATCTAAGGATGCACTATCGTATTGGTTATCTAAGGATGCACTATCGTATTGGTTATCTGAGGATGCACTATCGTATTGGTTATCTAAGGATGCACTATTGTATTGGTTATCTAAGGATGCACTATCGTATTGGTTATCTGAGGATGCACTATCGTATTGGTTATCTAAGGATGCACTATCGTATTGGTTAACTAAGGATGCACTATCGAATTGGTTATCTAAGGATGCACTGTCGTATTGGTTATCTAAGGATGCACTATCGTATTGGTTATCTAAGGATGCACTATCGAATTGGTTATCTAAGGATGCACTATCGTATTGGTTATCTAAGGATGCACTATCGTATTGGTTATCTGAGGGTGCACTATCGCATTGGTTATCTAAGGATGCACTATCGCATTGGTTATCTAAGGATGCACTATCGCATTGGTTATCTGAGGATGCACTATCGCATTGGTTATCTAAGGATGCACTATCGTATTGGTTATCTAAGGATGCACTATCGTATTGGTTATCTGAGGATGCACTATCGTATTGGTTATCTGAGGATGCACTATCGTATTGGTTATCTAAGGATGCACTATCGTATTGGTTATCTAAGCCTTTATTGGATACTGCTATGTTGTGTGGATTTGATTCAATCTGGCCCTTTGGTTTTACAGGTTGTTGGATAGGCATTTTCTTTTTTCTTTTTTGCTGTTACAGGTTCACACAGCATAGCACCTGTTCACAGGCAAACACCAATATTAGTATTGTCTGAAATCACACTCATTTAGAATGTCTGCCAATCATTATGCTCTCCATTTAATTTACCAAAAAACGAGAAGTCTAGTTCTGCACTGAACATCGATTAGTGTTTTCAATGTGCTTCTCTCTGACAAGCTTAAATGAACTAGAATATAATTGGGAAGACTGCAACACAAACCAAACCAGAATTGAAGATAATAAATAAAAAAATGTCAGCTCTGTCTAATGAAGGCAACATTGTCAAATAATGTCATTTCTAGGCTTCTCATTTGTTTATTTATGATGCTATTGTTGTCCAAAAACACAACAAAAGCTGGTTACTAGAAAGGAGGCTATGGCTTTTCTGCAAAGACCCACCATACTCTAATAATAATAGGAAAGTGAACATTTGAGCGCTTATGCAGACATTTTATATTCACCTCCACATGATGAATATTTAAATATGTCCATGAGATCATAATAAGAATTCCATGTGGAAGATATTAGGGCCTATTTTTACTCCAGTTATAATATTTTATTCATGAGGAGTAGTTATTCATTCTTGGTTAATTTTCCCGCCAACTGGTTATGATTTGTTTTTCCATGCGACATTTTGACAAAGACACACAGAAATCCCAAATGCATTTCAGCAAGTAAATAATGAACTACTTAGCTGCAATGGTGTGTCAATGGAATCATTGAGGGAAAATGTAAATTCCTCTGCTGGGCAGGCATAATTAAGAGCACTACACAGGTTCACCTGATGTTTGGGAGAATCAGTGAACAAGCTAATTGGGGTGAGGTGATGTTTACAGAGAGGTGTTGCCTATTATATTTGTCAAAGTATGTGTGTGTGTGTGTGTGTGTGTGTGTGTGTGTGTGTGTGTGTGTGTGTGTGTGTGTGTGTGTGTGTGTGTGTGTGTGTGTGTGTGTGTGTGTGTGTGTGTGTGTGTGTGTGTGTGTGTGTGTGGGGGGGGGTGGTAGTATAGATTGACAGATTATACCTAGCAAACCATTTCTGGTTACTTCTGAATTCCCAGAATGTTAGTAGGTTTTGCCGGGAAATTTTAACAACAGTCATAGGAAGTTTTCATGCTAACATTGGACGTAAACCAAATTAAGACTCCATAGGAACTTAATCTTAACATTGTAGGAACATTCACTGTTTGCTGGGTAGATATACTATCATTAGTCTCATATCAATATTATCATGACACATTATACATTCGTGACAGTGACGTCCTCTCACCTGTGCTGACCGGGAAGTTGGGGATATCTGCGTAAGGGAAGATCTCTTTGTTGGTAACACCATCGGCGAGCAGGCCCAGGCCGGAGCCACACACCACTGCGATCTTAGGCCTGTGTCTCGTCCGGCTCAGAAGCCATTCTGTCGTCTGATTGTAGTCTTCAAAAGAGCAACAGCTAGGAGAGATGACACTCAGGTAATTATTTTTAAATAGACTGCCTGACTACACACCATGTAGAGCAGGGATCGGCAACAGGTGGCCCACGGGCCAAAACCGTCCCGCAAATGTGATTTTGGGGGGGGATTTAACTTTTTGGTCAGAAAAGACTTTAAAATCACCAGGAATTTAGCTAAAAAAGTGTTTAATTTTGGAAATCTGTTCCCAACCATTCCCACAAATAAAAAAAGAGACGTGTTCGTGTCCCCATGGTTGCCTACCCCTGATGTAGAGACACATGCTTAATTCCAAATTAACCCCTTGTCCCTACCACTCAACATTTAATATGGATATGAAAGGATTTGGTATGAACAATATAGTAATAGTTCCACCATACCTTCTGATAGGCTATGTTTCTTCCCCGCCATATTGTCTACACCTTCTTAAGCAAGTCCCTAGGTGGTAGTGACAAGCAGTCAATTTTGAATTGGGCAGTTAACTGAATTAGGCAATGGAGTTAGGTATAGCTCAACTTCATAATTGGTTAGATAGAAATAAAACACACTTGCAATAGATAAAGAATATACTGACTGTATCCTTCTAGGAACAATATTGTTTATCATCAAAAATGATGCAAGGAAGACGAGAACATATCTACTTAGATCTTTGTTTACAGTGCCTTCAGAAAGTATTCATACCCCTTGACTTAGTCCACATTTTGTTGTGTTACAGCCTGAATTCAAAATGTGTTCAATATATTTCTCACCCATCTGGAATAACACAATACCCCATAATGTTACGTTGGTATAAAGGGATTGGGAGACAGGCGCAGGAATGCGTAATAGGGGTTTTTATTTCCCAAATTACAGCGTGCCGTGTAAAGGCACGGGGACGAAGACCAAACAAACACGTGTACAATCACAGAGTAGAAACCCAAACAAAAGAGCGAGGAATACCTCAAATAAATACACAATCGCACAATGATTATCACACGGGACGAGACCCGTAATCATCTGCACAATATACGTGGCACAAAAGCCAAAACAACATAGCACAGGTACTCACACGAACCAACGGATATTGGAACAATAATCAACAGGACAATGGTGAACAAAGGACACACTTATACAGTTACTAATCAAATGGGAATAGGGACCAGGTGTGCGTAATGACAGTTCCTGGGGGATCCATGACACATAATGACATAGTGAAAACATGTTTTAAGAAATGTTTGCACATTTATTGAAAATTACAAACAGAAATATCTCATTTACAGAAGTATTCATACCCCTGAGTAAATACTTTATAGAAGCACATTTGGCAGCAATTACAGCTGTGAGTCTTTCTGGGTAAGTCTATGAGAGCTTTGAACACCTGGATTGTGCAACATTATTCTTTTCAAAATTAAAATTGGCAGTTGATCATTGCTAGACAACCATTTTCAGGTCTTGCCATAGATTTTTAAGTAGATTTAAGTCAAATCTGTAACTCGGCCACTCGGGAACATTCACTGTCTTCTTCATTAGCAACTCCAGTGTAGATTTGGCCTAGTTACAGATACAACTCCAGTGTAGATTAGGTTATTGTCCTGGTGAAAGGTGAATTCATCTCCCAGTGTCTGATGGAAAGCAAACTGAACCAGGTTTCCCCTCTAGAATTTTGCCTGTGCTTAGCTCCATTCCGTTTCTTTTTTTATCCTGAAAAACTCCCAGTCGTTAACGATTAAAAGCATACCCACAACATGATGCAGCCACCACTATGCTTGAAAATATGGAGAATGATACTCAGTAATGTGTTGTATTGGATTTGCCTCAAACATAATACTGTATTCAGGACAAAAAGTGAATTGCTTTGCAATATTTTTTAAAGTATTACTTTAGTGCCTTGTTGCAGACATGATGCATGTTTTGGAATATTCTTATTGTCTACAGGCATCCTTCTTTTCCCTCTGTCAGTTAGGTTAGTATTGTGGAGTAACTACAATGTTGTTGATCCATCCTCAGTTTTCTCCTATCACAGGCATTAAACTCTGTAACTGTTTTAAAGTCACCATTGGCCTCATGGGGAAATCCCTGAGCGATTTCCTTCCTCTACGGAAGTATGCTTGTATCTGTGTATTGACTGGGTGTATTGATACACCATCCAAAGTGTAATTAATAACTTCACCATGCTCAAAGGGATTTTCAATGTCTGCTTTTTTTAATACAAATCTACCAATAGGTGACCTTCTTTGCGAGATATTGGAACACTTTCCTGGTCTTTGTGGTTGAATCTGTGTTTGAAATTCACTGCTTGACTGAGGGACCTTACAGATACAGAATTGTATGTGTGGGGTACAGAGATGAGGTAGTCATTCAAAAATCTTAAACACTATTATTGCACACACAGAGTGAGTCCATGCAAATTATTATGTGAAGCAAATGTTTACTCCTGAACTTATTTCGGCCATAACAAAAGGGTTGTATACTTATTGGCTCAAGACATTTCAGCTTTTCATTTTTAATGAATTTGTAAAACTGTCTAAAAATACTATTCCACTTTGACATTATGGGGTTTTGTGTGTAGACCAGTGACACAATCTCTCAATATATAAATATAAAATTAGAAGTGCACACCTCATTACAACGCAACACATCCGTATAAAGAACAGTTCCATTTGGCTTCATTGTGATCAAACAGGAATAACTTCAACTAATAAATCCGCCGAGGCACAGGAGGAGGAATAACTGAAATAAGTGAGGAGATCTCACTGTTCTTTTGAAATGGGGTGCCTGACCTGAGGAAACATATTCAAAGCAATTGTTCCACAGATTGTCAACCCCTGAGTGGTACTTTACATTACAATTACAATTCAAATCCAATTTAGCCTCTTGTATTCACTGAGTGCACAGTATGTGACCTGACTTGTAAGTTGTTCTGATATAGGCCCCCTCTGAATGTATTAACAAATCAGTGTATTTATTGAAAAGCAAGAATGAATATATAATACCCTGCTAACCTGCAGTCTATGACTGTCTGTGCCTGTTTATTGCTCTCAGTTTCACATTTTGAAATGTTCCTTAGTAAGTCCCTCTAAAAGTCTTTATGACTGCTAGTATGTTTGTTTTAAACAAACACATTAAATGTATGTAAAAATTCCATTTTTTTTCATAATTTATGGGAAGCAAATTCGAAATGTGTGTATTCACTGTCATCCCTGGATCAAAGTTGTGCTTATGCTAAACCAATCCATTTAACTGGAAATATTGTCTGATGTGTGAAATATGATGAAGAAAATAACATTTACCATTCTGTACTTCCTTTGGTATGCATGATCCACAAACAGGTCTGTCAGGTGCAGTCTGGTGAGGAGTTTAGAGTTCATCAAAGCTGGCGACGATAGATAGAGTTAAGAGAGATCATGAGGGAGTGAGATAGTGCCACGCAACCTAGTGTGTGGAACCTTTTCATTGGTTGATTTTGAGGTGGGAAATAGTGTGGGGTATATTCTTTGGGATTCCTGGAGAAAAAAAAACGTGCCGAGCCACATCCTCGTGGGATGCAAAGGTCCGATGTGACAAGGGTACATGCAAATAATTACAGGGTTTACCAATGTTCTTTTACCTATTTGAAGTCACGTTCATAGTGAAATTGAATTCGTTTAACAAATCGGAAAGGACCTTACTACAATATTCACTAACAAATTACATTTACATTTAAGTCATTTAGCAGACGCTCTTATCCAGAGCGACTTACAAATTGGAATATTAAGTAAATATGTCTAACTTGTTTTATATCAGTTTAAGCAATATGACTAATGGGTTATTACAGCATAGGATTATTAATTGTTGTTATTTGTGAAATGGGGCAAAACCATATTCATTCAGGTGGCCAAAGGTGGGTTGGTGGGGGCATCTCTGGTTAAATGTCTAGTGTCCGTCAGCATATGCCACTATCATCTTAGTCAGCTGTTGTCTGTGACCCTTGACCTTTCATTCTGCTACACCTCCACGTCTTCAGACACATCCGGCTCCCATCCACACATAGCATGGACTTTGAGTGGAGAGAGCTCACAACCATTTTTTGACTAGATAGTGTTGATGCCCTGAGTTCAAGGTAAAACCAGTCAATGAGTAACATGGGCTTACATAACACTCTTACATGAGGGATACTAAGGAAGTGTACACATCTACAGCATTCCAAGGTACAGACATTTTCAAAACGTTAAGATGTTTGATTATTGAGTAGAAGGGTATGGGTTCAGCAAAAACTTGTGTATAGTATTTAGTAAATCATTAGTTCTAAAGAATGCTTAACAGCTAGTGGCAGGAGTAGGTATTGCAGGGGATTTATATCGATCAGGGCGTATCATCTCGAGACATAGAATTAGACAGTTTGCCTATGAAAGGAGTACACTGACATGGTTATTACTGTCATTAACATACCTATTGCTCCCTGTAAGTTGAGGTCGACTTTAGTACTGTGCCAGATGTGGTCTACGGAGGGGAAACCAGACAGCTGATTATCCTGATGAAAACCCAACAGATGCTGTGTGTGTGTGTGTGTGTGTGTGTGTGTGTGTGTGTGTGTGTGTGTGTGTGTGTGTGTGTGTGTGTGTGTGTGTGTGTGTGTGTGTGTGTGTGTGTGTGTGTGTGTGTGTGTGTGTGTGTGTGTGTGTGTGTGTGTGTGTGTGTGTGTGTGTGTGTGTATTTGCGTGTGTGTGCATGCCGTGTTCGTTGTGCGTTGTGTATGATTTTGGATGAGCCGTGGGATAACCTAACTACTCTCAAGGACGATTGCCTTGTCCCAATGTGTTCTCTACCCAGCTCACTCTCTCTAAGCTTCTCTCTAAGCTTCTTCTCTCAAAAAGTTTTTGGGGGAGGACATTTGTTTCATCTTCACGGAATTTCATACTATGCTTTATTTGAACTAATGTTAGATGTGAAGAAATCTGACAAAATTATTTTTCTTCATCCCTGATCTCAGAAACGCAGAACAAAATCTTGTGTAATTGTGTCAGATGCGGCTTTCATAACTTGTGACGCAAAACCAAAGCACTGGAACTACTGTTGCTTATCCCATCCTTCCGACAAATGTTAAGATATTTTATTTGTATTTGACCTTTTTTTAAACTAGGCAAATCAGTTAAGAATATATTCTTATTTTCAATGATGGCCTAGGAATAGTGGCAGGTTAAATGCCTTGTTCAGGGGCAGAACAACAGATTTTTACCTTGTCAGTTCAGGGATTCGATCTTGCAACCTTTCGGTTACTAGTCCAACACTCTAACCACTAGGCTACCTGACACTCCATAAAATCTATGTCATGTAGTCTGTCCACGAGAGATTGATTCTTCCCTAATTTATTGAACTATGGAAAATTCTAGGTGAAAACCCTGGCATCTCGCCCAGTAAAATATTTTATGCTTCTAATGATGATCAACCCAAGTTCTCAATTGAAGACTGTTAGGCTGCATTTACACATGCAGACCAATTCTGATCTTTTGCCCAATTATGGGCAAAATATCTGATCTAATTGGTCAAAATACCAATTTGTGCAAAAATATAAATTGGTCTGCCTGAGTAAGGCTGCATTTACACAGGCAGATCAATTCTGATCTTTTTATCACCAATTGATATTTTGACCTATCAGATCAGCTCTGAAAAATATCTGATGTGAAAAGATCTAATCAGACTGGTCAAAAGACCAAATAGTGGAAGAAAGATCAGAATTGGGTTGCTTGTGTAAACACAGCCTATAGACAGTTCCAGATGAAAGAGTATATCATGACAAGCAAAAACAAGAGGATTACATGATGGACGACCACAGATTCACGTCTTAGGCCATTGTGGACCGATAGGCTACGTTTCTCATTCAATTTGTATTATAACCTATTTACCACTACTGGTCAACTCAATTGTGATGATTGCAGATTAATTGATTAGTTAAGAGTAGTATCCCCTTAATGGGCTATGAGTCGGTACAAGTTGGTACTGGTTACTGTGGTGGTAATACAGGGACATAATGTGTTATAAGCTCAGTCAGACTGGCAATAGGCTTAAACTAAAGCCTATGAAACATTACATTGCACTTGGCAGGACAATGTCCAATCCTGGAGTCACCTTGACCATAATGAATCTCTTTGTCTAGACAGGGTCATTCAACGGTATGTATATGTGCACACAAACACACATACACACATAAGCAAGCACGCATACACACACAGATACACGCACACACATGCGCCCTAAGCAAATAGTTCTGCAGGCGGATCCACTGAACCTATCGGAGTTCAGAAAACATACTGTTACGTAAGAGTATTTTTGCGCTCCTAAACACAAATAAATATCAAATGCTTATGTACTGCTTAGAAATGCTGTATGTATGGGTTATGAATGTGTTATGAAGTTGCTGACCCCTGCTCGGAAGGATAACTGTATCATATCCATTTGTTTTCGGGCATGGTTGTGTGCAGACAATGGGACCAGAGAGAATATATTTTTCTGTCTCCAGGCCTTGGCAGCTCCTTTGCATCTGCATGTATTTGTCCTCTCCTGTGGGGAGAATCAGTGTGAGACAGGAGACCTTACGTAAGCAGCAAACAGACAAAAAATAGCTGTCCTGATCCTAGAGACACCTCCAAGGCTGGGTGGTTGGGGAGAGGTAGGGGGTCTCAGGGATCTCCCCCTTAATGGGCGTCATTTTACCAAAACACACCTGGCATGTTTGGGGTCGACGAGATGGTGTCATGAATTTAAATTGTTCCACCTCACCTCTTTGGGTGACTGTCTTTCGGTTAGAGCCAGAGGTCCCACTCCCGCTACCCACCGAGGAAGGATGCAGAGGGAAATCGCTCTATTTTATACGTCAATGATGTCACTCTTGCTGCTGGTGATTCTCTGATCCACCTCTACGCAGATGACACCATTCTGTATACTTCTGGCCCTTCTTTGGACACTGTGTTAACTAACCTCCAGACGAGCTTCAATGCCATACAACTCTCCTTCCATGGCCTCCAACTGCTCTTAAATGCAAGTAAAACTAAATGCATGCTTTTCAACCGACCACTGCCCGCACCTGCCCGCCCTTTCAGCATCACTAATCTGGACTGTTCTGACTTAGAATATGTGGACAACTACAAATACCTAGGTGTCTGGCTAGACTGTAAACTCTCCTTCTAGACTCACATTAAGCATCTCCTATCCAAAATTAAATCTAGAATCGGCTTCCTATTTCGCAACAAAGCATCCTTCACTCATGCTGCTAAACATACCCTCGTAAAACTGACCATCCTACCGATCCTCAACTTCGGCGATGTAATTTACAAAATAGCCTCCAACACTCTACTCAACAAATTGGATGCAGTCTATCACAGTGCCATCCGTTTTGTCACCAAAGCCCCATATACTACCCACCACTGCGACCTGTATGCTCTCGTTGGCTGGCCCTCACTTCACACTTGTCACCAAACCCATTGGCTCCAAGTCATCTACAAGTCTCTGCTAGGTAAAGCCCCGCCTTATCTCAACACACTGGTCACCATAGCAGCACCCACCCGTAGCACGCGCTCCAGCAGGTATATCTCACTGGTCACCCCCAAAGCCAATTCCTCCTTTGGCCGCCTTTCCTTCCAGTTCTCTGCTGCCAATGACTGGAACGAACTGCAAAAATCACTGAAGCTGGAGACTCATATCTCCCTCACTAGCTTAAAGCACCAGCTGTCAGAGCATCTCACAGATCACTTCACCGGTACGTAGCCCATCTGTAAACAGCCCATCCAACTACCTCATCCCCATACTGTATTTATTTATTTATTTTGCTCCTTTGTACCCCAGTATCTCTACTTGCACATTCATCTTTTACACATCTACCATTCCAGTGTTTAATTGCTATATTGTAATTACTTCGCCACCATGGCCTATTTATTGCCTTACCTCCCTTATCTTACCTTATTTTCACTCACTGTATATTATTCTTTCTACTATATTATTGACGGTATATTTGTTTATTCCAGGTGTCACTCTGTTTTTGTATGGGTCGAACTGCTGTGCTTTATCTTGGCCATGTTGCAGTTGTAAATGAGAACTGTTCTCAACTAGCCTACCTGGTTAAATAAAGTTGACATAAAAAAATGTCAACTCAACACCTTTCTCTGATAGAAAGCCTCCATTCCTGACCTCTTACTTACCTCTTCAGTCGAACCTTGCCTGACGACTCAAACTGAATTCTTCCACTGCTCTATATTGGTTACATACTTTAAGTCGTTTGTGGTGATGGCAAAATGAGGGGTGTTGTACAAAACAAAGTCATCAGTGATGGGATCATAACCAATCAGAGTATCAAACCCAATCACATATTTTTGAAATGCTGCTTTAGCCACATGGGTTCTGGCTCTGGCCCACACCATCGGTTTCTGGAACCAATCGGAACGGTTCGAATGTACTTGCCTTCTAGAAATCACCTGGGAGATACTCAGATCCGGCCTCATTGTGGAGGGCTTGGTGTAGCATTTAGCCGGCGCAAGGAGTCTGGGTAGCCAGGCAAAGTCCAACCTGAATCTTCAATCAGACAATATTCTTGGCAAAGCCAGTGAACACAATGGTGTTATGTAATACCACCAATGTTCTTACCGCTATACAAACCATAGCTACATAGCAATAATTATTATTGCAAAATAACTTTGGAAAAACGTCCAAATATTGTCAGTGCTATGCTTTAAGCAGTGTAGATGGAATTCCTTGGTTATTGTGGTTTTAGTAGGGCAGGTAGCTTAGCGGTTAGAGTGTTAGGCCAGTAACCAAAAGGTCACTAGTTTGCATCCCCCCCGAGCCGACAAGGTGAAGAATCTGTCGATGTGCCCTTGAGTAAGGCACTTAACTCTAATTGCTTCAGGGTTACTGTTGATAATGGCCGACCCTGGCCTTGACCCTACTCTCAGGGGGAGTTGGGATACGCAAAAAGCTCATTTCCAATACACTTTGTACATCTGTGAAATAGGACAACTATAAGCACCTACCAAATTATTATTCGAGTTAGTCTTTCCCATTCCCACCATCGCACAGATCAAATCTAACCTTGCTACTGCCAACAACCTCTCAGTCTTGGACCTTATCTTATCTTTGTATCAGCTTTACTGCCCCCCAGAAGGACATGGACATCCTTATGTCTACAGTACAAAAATAACTCCTGCCAACTTTCATATTGCCACCATTTACAACAGGACTGAAAGTAATTGTCCAGTGAAAATCTCACTTTTAAAAGCTCATAATCTGTTAACTCAAATAATAAGCCAAATAATGTTATTGACTTGTCAACAACTGGCCAAAAGCATAAATCAGAGAGAAAACACTTTAAAAACCCTTTCTCAAACTTGTATCTCAAACAGACCGTTTAAAAAATGCTTGCCATTTCCTCATAGAGGATGATATCATGTTTTTGGCCAAGCCACTCATTGGCTCATTAGCTGAGCTGTCCAATCATCTGTTCACTTGTCATGAATATTTTTATTGACCGGTATATGGTCACACAATTCTGTTGTTGGGGTATGCCCACACCACACACTGAAAAGCTGCTTTTTAACATACTTAATATTATATTATATAGATATTTTTGAAGGAATACTATTTCACAAATATTGTAATTAATTCAACATAATATTTAATAGAGATCTGGAAACACTGGACAGCTACTTGATGAGATATGGCACCAATATCTATTTTATTTGTTTCTTTAGCCCTCTCCACTCTACAGTAACACCAGACAGTAGTGACTGAGTGCCCAGTTAAAGATAATTAGACAGGGCAGATGGATCCTCGCCAGCATGGTGAACTCCTCTCAAACCATAATTAGTGACTTGACCTATGCCATTACGCAGAGGGCAAAGGTTAATGATGCGTTCAAAAGTGGGCGACTCGATGAGGAATCCATACTCTAAGTAAAAGGCCATACCCGTCGCCACGAGGGTGGCTCGATAGAGATGCAGGTGCCACTGACGGAGTACTTTTCTGCACTAATGACAAAAGTAAACACTGCCAGTTTGGTCACAGGTAATGAAATCAATATGTAATCATGGTTGTGAGGTAGGGGGTTTCACAGTAGTACATACAGTAAACTGATGAGGCAACTGCTGTATGATCTGGACAAAAGCTGCTACAGAAAGAAGCAGAACACCTGGAATGGAGAGAGTTAGCCACTTCTTCTCAATGTCTATGCATTAT